>NW_004528471.1:0-1095 GCF_000260255.1 Octodon degus
GCGGTCCCTGTGCTTTGCTAAGCTTGTTCTAAGTAGGTGCTTTAGACCACTGAGCCATCTCACCAGCCCCTAGTTGTTTTGTTTTTGTTTCTGAGATAGAGTCTCCCTACATAATCCAGCCTGGCCTTGGACTCACTTATGTAGCCCATTCTGGTCTCAAGCTGTAACAGGCTTCCTACATCAGCCTCCTGAGTGCTGGGATTATGGAGTATACCACCATAGACACTTTGAGCATCCTGTCTTACTAGCCATCAAAATGTACTTCTCTCTGAGTAGAATCCATTTCTGAGTGTTGCCTCCTAGAATTTTTTATAGAATGAGTAAATGCAAGTTACCAGTTCCTTTTGTGAATCCTTTATGTTCTTTGCCCATACTATGGCTGGCCAGCCTACTTCTCTCCTTCCCTCCCTTCCTTTCTTTCTCCCTCCATTCTTTCTTTCTTTTCACACTATATTTAGATAAAATATATATTGGGCCTGAGCATATGCATCTTTGGTGCCACCATTTTCCACACCTAGACTTCAGTGACAAAAAACTTCATTTGAGTGATTTCCCCCAAGGAATGGTCTTAGTGAGGGGTAAGGAGGAGCAGCCTCTAACAAAAATGTCACAAGTGAATCAAGTTCTGGGACTCTAGAATTTCATGATTAAATTGTATTCATAGTATTTTCCCAGTGTCAGCACGAAATTCTCATTTGCCTCCCGCCTGCCACAGATTTAATTATGGGTCGTGCTGGATAGGGGAATGAGGACACAGTGTGCCTTCGGAGTGAGTGGCCACTCCAGCCTGCTGGGCTTGCATCCTTGTGGTTTATAATGTCTTCTCAGGTGAATAATAACCTCCCATTCATGCCAGGCCTTTTGGTCTTTGTTGATGACCGATGGGGACAGGAAACCTGAGTTCTCAATCCAAGAACAGTCCTTTTAAGACTGGTCAATCAATCAGCCTGCATAGTCACAGCCACAGAGTGTACAACTTGCTGATGCAGAAAGACCCAGCTACTCAGAGGAACATACCACTTGCCAGGAAGTACAGGGGTGAAGCTATTTTGAGAGAATGTGGAGAGAATTCCGCACCTGATCTCATGTGACTGA
>NW_004528471.1:2545-3351 GCF_000260255.1 Octodon degus
AAACAGATACCATGTGGAAGGGGCCAAGCACACATAGCCAGGCCTGGCACTCACAGGGTCAAAATGGATAAACTTAAATCTCATGGCTCTTCCTGGGCTGCTCCCCAACGTGGAGAGGGAAAAGGGAAGGGGGCCAGGCAGGCACTGATTCCAGAGGGGAAACCATGACGTGACAATTAAAGTGAGAGTTTAATAGTTCTTTGGGGCAAGAGGTGAGGAATGCAGTCTGGTGGGGAGAGAGGAGGAGAAGGAAGAATAGGAGAAGGACAATGAGGAGGAGGGGGAAAAACTGAGCCACCAGAGAGGCATCTTCCTTGTTCCCTAAAAGCTGCTAATGACATTTTTATTCAATGTTTTGGTGTTGGGTTGCAAAAGCACAAATATCCACTCTGTGGCATTTGAACAACACCCAGCCTGTTTTTCCACAGTCTCACCAAGCTGATGTGGTGGTGGCTGATTCTCACATGGGCCTCGGTGCGTGCTGAGTGTCAGGGTGCTGTATTGCGGTGTCTATTGAGGAATGGAAACGGGACATTGTCATTTGCACTGCATGATGCAGTAAGGAAACAGAAAGGAGAGAGTGAGACTTGTCCAGGGTGTCGGGTGTCACATCTCATCACCAACAGAGTTCACACATACATACGGGTCATGCGGGTCATGCCGCACTACCTGGGTACAGCAGATGCCTGGTCCCTCTGTCTTTTCTTTCTCTTCTAGGAAAGTGTACCATTATTTTATTACCTATCTTCCTTTCTCATGTGTGTTCTGGGGATTGAACCCAGAGCCTGTGCACACACACTACCAAG
>NW_004528472.1:0-907 GCF_000260255.1 Octodon degus
AAAAAAACATGACATTGGCAAAAAATTACAAAACACACAAAGCACACATGCACACACACACACACACACACACACACACACACACAGAATCAACTCCAAACAGCCATATTATCTTTGACAAAGGGGCCAAACATGTTCCCTAAAAGAAATATAGCCTCTTTAATGGTGCTGTCAAAACTGGTTTCCCACATGCCAAAGACTACAATTAGACCCATGTCTATCATCATACAGTAAACTAACATCAAAATGGATCAAAGAGAGCTGGGCCCCGAGCTCATTTGTGCAAACACACCTTTGGCAGGCAGACCAATCCAAACACCAAGACTGAGCACATCCAGCTGTCAGGAGAGTAGGCTCACACACAGTTTTGGCAGGTGGAATAATCAATGGGCCCAACAAGGTGAAGCATCTGAAGCCGCAGTCAGAACCCAGCACTCAGGCTCTGGAGAGCTCCAAAAACAAGACGGATCCCAGCCCCCACATCCAGGGACAAAGATCAGCTCTATACACAGCTCTGTCCATGAAAAGCTTGGGAGCACACAGCACGTTTCTGGGCTCTGACATGGACACTATTACAGAACTGTAAGCACCAAAGGCATTTTTCTACTTTTATTCTTCCTCACTGGTCTGCTTGGCTGTTCCCTTCCTATCTGGTTGGATGTCATCTTGTTTTGTTTTGTATTTTGTGTTTTTTTTTCATGGAACTGAAAAACTCAGGCCCTTGCACTTACCAGGCAAGCGCTTATTCTACTGAGCTGTTTCCCCGACCCTTGTGGTTATTTTTGTTTTGGGGTTTTTCTCACTTTTTTTATCTGTCCCATTTCCCAAACATGGATAAAGAATTTGACATACAAATAAATGAAGCAAATGGAACCCCAAATGGCCATGACCAAAATAAAGCTACAGT
>NW_004528472.1:2482-3201 GCF_000260255.1 Octodon degus
GTAAATTTTTCATACTTTTATCATCTGAACAACTACCTTGAAGATACACAATGTCAAGATACCTTGAAAATACACAATATATCAACCATTGTTTGTCTATCTTATTTTTTAATTTTATATCATTGTTTTGTTTTTTTCTTTGGAATAAAAAAATTGATCAAAGATCTAAATGGAAGATAGAATAGGTAGAGCTAGAAGACATTAATGTAGTCAAAGACTTTATGAAGAAAATCTCAATAGTACAAGAACTATCACAAAGAATTAACAACTGGGACTTCATCTGTATCTTATTTAAAAAAAAAAAATCCTTTTGCGCAACAAAAAGAACCACAAACAGAGTGAAGGACAACTCAAAGAGTGGGAAAAACTTTTATCAGTTGTTTCTCGGACAAAGGACTAATACGTAGAATCTATAATTCCAGAAGTCATTCCCCCTTGAAATTTAAAGAACCAATTCAAAAATGGGCATCTGAAATGAGTAGACACTTCTCAGATGAAGAAGTAGAAGTGGCCAATAAATATATGAAAAAATTTTGAACATCACTGGTCCTTTGAGAGATACAGATTTGACAATGTTGAGCTTCAGTTTCACGCCAAAAAGAAAGGCTAGTATCAAGAAATCAACCAATAACAAAACCTGGAGGGTATGTTTGAAAGGGTAAAAGGAACCCTTTTCCACTCTTGGTGAGATTGTAGACTGGTGCAACCACTGTGGAAAT
>NW_004528473.1:0-1104 GCF_000260255.1 Octodon degus
CATGAGTTTAAAGCCAGCCTGAGCTACAAAATGAGTTCAAGGCCAGCCTGAACTGCACAGCATGACCCTGACTCTCAAAAAGACAAACAAGCAAAAAACAGATGTATACAAAAATTACTGTCAGGGCTGGCCAGATAGCTCAGCAGACTAAAGCACCTGCTTAGGCAGGCACAGGGACTAGGATTCAATCCCAGGCTCTCTATACTGGCCCCGCCCCCAGGGCATTCTGAGATTGCAATTTAGACTGGGCAAGGTGGAGCACCCTTGTAATTCCAGTGCTTGGGAGGCTGAAAACTGGAGGGTCATTGTGAGTCCGATCTGTGTAGTGGGACCCTGTAGACTATACTAGATATATTAAATAACAACAAAAAGAATTATTCTTTTATTCCCATTCATCAGCTGAAGAATCACTGAGCCTGGCGCAGCTCACGCACATGCACGCGCGCACACACACACACACACACTCACATCTAGAAGGCTCCACTTTCCCCTCACAATCCCTCTTGGACTGTGCTTCCTCACTGGTGTGCCACACCGATGGATTCTCTCTCCCTCGCTCACTCCACTCCTCGCTCCCTCTCACACTTTGTTCGCATGCCCACAGTGCGCACACTGGATGAGAAGATGAACGAAAGGAAATGCCCGTGGCCTGCGTCGCATTTAACTGCGGCAATGGAGCGCCTCAGAACACAAACTACAGAGAGAAGCTGAGTCTGGGCCAGTCCTTTCCACCTGTGACTTCTGGGCTGGGTTCTGATTTCAGAAATCAGTATTCTCAGAACTGCTTTTGGCTACGGACTAGATGGGCCAATACTCAAAAGAGACATCAAGCAGAAATGCTCCTGGAGAGCAGAGAAGACCCTGGACAACATTCTGATCCCTGGGATGTGCCCGCCTCTACTTCCTGGAAGCTGTGCACCTCCTCACCCACCACAGGAGCTCACCAGGTGCTCCCTGAAGCCCTCGTCCTAATGCCAATCGCCGAGGCCTGAGGAACTTCTGCAGAATCCTTTCATTCATCTGCGACATCGTAAGAGCTGCGCCCTAACTTTATTTTATAGATGTACTATCTGGGTATTTTTATATGATGCAAAGTGTCTTTTA
>NW_004528473.1:2226-3215 GCF_000260255.1 Octodon degus
GCACAGGCAGAGCAGTAATACCAGTTCACATTACAGGTACAAGGCGTCAGCACTATTTCACGAAGCTTTGGTTTAGGTTTCGGATGTTCAGACCATGTAAGAATTTCATATGGTGAGTCAGTAAAAAAAAAAAAAAAATTGAAAGACGTTGAACTAGGGTGAAGGAACAGACTGGATTCAGAAAGGCCCGACTTTCCCCGCGCACGCGCGCGCGCGCACACACACACACACACCAGGTAAGCAGAGAAGGAACTTTGCCCCAAGGAGTCTCACCTCTGCTGTGCCACACAGGCTCAGAACCCTCAAACAAAGTTCAGCCGCCTGGCCAGGCCGTGGTCCTGCCGCGGATCATCATCTGATTCCGTTCTCCACGTCCTGGCTTTTTCTCCCATTCCACCCCTACCCAGGAACAGGCAGAGACGCCGGGAGACAAGCAAATGCTCGCTCCAGGCACGGGCGCTCTCCGCTCCAGCCTCTCCACGGAGCTCGACCGATGCCCCCGCGTGTCCCAACCCCGAGCCGCGCCGTCGCCCCGCGCCCCTTCCACCTTCCGCCCTGCGCAGCCCGACAGCTCCCGGAGGGTGAGATCACCCGGCCGTCGGACAAGCAAATCCAGGCGCTCACTCGGTAGCCCCCACGGCCGCGCTCCTCCGCCTGCGCAGCCCCTCACGGAGCGGCCAGGCGGAAAGTCACGGGCGCTAACCTCTCACTTCTGCAAACATCCCAGAACAGCGCCCGGCCGAGGACGCCCATCCCGGGCGCCGCCCGCGGAGAAAGTGAACTTGGCCGCCGGGATGGAGGGCGGGCGCCCGGCCCCAGGGGCGCGCAGGGAGGCGTTTCGGGGGGCGCTCCTGGGGCCTTTCCAGATCCTAACTGGAAAACCTTTGCTAGTCGAGCCAGAAAGGAAAGAAAACAAAAGCCGTCGACCGGGAGCCGCAGCCTGGCTCCTCTATGCCCGGGGCACGCGGCGCGAACCCGAGAAGCGCAGG
>NW_004528474.1:0-3254 GCF_000260255.1 Octodon degus
TTATTTGTTGAAACTCTACTTCCGATTGGATTTGAAACTGTCTCATTGCTGTTTATCAATAACACTTTGAAAAAAAAATAATCTTTCTCCCATAAGGGCAGAGAGAGTCTATTTGCTCCTCTTGGTAACTCTAGCTTTAGCTTGGCAGCTAGCAGTCAAAGCTCAGTAAGTACTTGCTGGAGAATCACATAAAAGGCCACCCTGATGTCTGTGACCTATCAGACATGATTAGGCTCAACTGTTAACCTATCATGCTGTTTGGGGGAAGTAGGTTTTCACTGTCTTTCTTAAGACTTTTCCAGGGATATTTAGGAGCACATTTGTGTTTTTACAGTCTCACCCTTATGTTTTATTTATTGTTTGTACTTATTGGTTTTACACAGTGGGGTATCATTTAAAAATTGCTAGAGGTACAAAATAGAAACCACATCTATTTATTTGTTACCATATAAGGGGAAATCAAATATTTGTCATCATAAAAATTCCTTATCAGTTTAAAAGTTCCTATAGCACAAATTTACAGTGAGCCTGCATTTGAGCCACCCCCCACCCCGCTTTGTGATTATAGAAAAAAAGTAATCTTAGAAACAATAATGAAATCTGTCCTACCTTTCATGAGTAAGATGGTAAAGTTCTTTAGGATGATGACAGTACTGCCCAAAATCAGTATGGAAAAGACAAACGGGCAGATAGACTGAAACCTCCACAAACTGTGAGGTAAATAAACATTTCCTTCCTTAATTTTCTGGGTTGGGTATTTTGTCCCAGCAATGAATGAAAAGGAACTGAGACACAATTTGGTAACAGAAGATTGGGGTCATTGCTGTGACTATACCTGACAATGTGGATTATGAGCTTTTGGGAATATCTTATGGGAAGAGATAGAAAGGTTTGGAAAGGTCACCTACTAGCAAAGATCTGGAATGCCTTTGCTTCTTCTGTATGGGAGATTCTGGTCAGAGCTCAGAAGACCAGAATGCCGTTAGAAAGCCTGCTTGTAAAGACCAGGCTGGAACGTTTCTTCTAGGAAGAAGGACTGCATTGGTTGTTGGGCTGCAGATGATTTGTGTTATGACTTGGCAGAAAGTTTGTCTGCATTTTGCTCTTGTCCAGAGACTTTGCCTGAGTCTGAAATTAAGCTCAGTGGATTAGTTAATCTGACAAAGGAAATCTCAAGGCAGTCAAATGTTGAAGCAGTGGCATGGCTATTGTTGGGACTTTGAGTAAGATATGTTGAGAGTCAAGAGCAAAGAGCCCAGCAGCATGATTTAAAATGTCATGAGTTTGGCCAGAAAGGAAGCACCAGGAAGGCTGTGGATTGCAAAGATAGAGCTGAGATCTCGATTGCACAGGAGGCAAGGGAAAATAGAAAAGATATCCTTAGGCCATCACAGGAGGTGGAAAGTTCTCACCTTTGGTGCCTTAGAATGGTAAGGGTGAGGGACTTCACTTTGAGGAGAAAGCTGAAGAGCCCATGTTCCAGAATGGAGTTGGTAGCCACACCAGGTTCCAGAATGGAGGCAGTAGCCACATCAAATTCCAGAATGGTGCTGGCATAGAGAATGTGTTCCTCAGAATCAGGGTCAGAGTGTTCAGGGATTCAGGGACTTGACCCCTACAGGCAAGAGAGAAGGAAACCTGGCTACTTCTCCAGCTGGCAGCAGCCCTTGGCATCATCCACATGGCATTGGTTTTAGGCACATGCAGAATCCAAGAGTTCTGAGGTTAAGAAGGCTTCCCCCTATGTTTCAAAAGGCCTAGGAGATCAGGCACTATGCCCCTGAGGGGACAGTGTGTAGAGCTGCAAGTGAGAAACCTATTCAGTGGAAAGCCCAGAAGTTTGGAAAATCCAGGCACATAGATTGGTGGAGGAAAGCTGCAAGGAGAGAGCAAAGCCAGCCCCAGGAAAAGCCAAGGGGGCTACCCTCAGAAGTGCAGTATGAAGCCACATAAGGGTTTTGGAGTTCCCAACTCATGACAGATTGCTTCAGATGTTCCGTAGAACTACAGGACTTAATGTTTTCCTGTGTGGATTTTGGACTGATTTTGGTCTCAATGGTTTGTATCCTGCTGTGTAGACCTTTTGAAATGGTAACATTTATCTTTTTTTTTTTTTTTTTTCGGAACCGGGGATTGAACTCAGGCCCTTGTGTTTGCCAGGGAAGTACTTATTCCACTGAGCCATCTCCCCAGCCCCAAAATGGTAATATTTATCTTATGTCTTTGAATGTTATAAATGTTTGACTTTTCATTTGTACAGGTTCTCAGAGCTAAGAGTTTGTCTTGGATCTTGGAGATGTGGAACCTGTGAGACTTGGACTTTTCAGCAACGGTGAAACCGTTAGGACTTTGGAAACACTTAGAAATGGACTAAACTACCTTTTGCATAAAAGGATGTGCATGATTCTTTAGGGGGATACCCAGGGGCAAAACATCATGGTTCTAATGTAATAAAATGTTGAAGTTATAAAATGTTAATAAGCATGCCTATATACCTGGAAACTGATTTAAGGAAATATCTGATTGCCAAGTTGACAAAGGGTGGATTATACTGGTTAACACATTGTGTCAAACTTCAGAAGTTTAGAAGTTTATTAAAGTGATTCAGCAGAGAACCAGGATTCTTAGTTTGTAAACATCCACCTCTTATTCAAAAGGAGGGCATGGACATTGTGTGAGTTCTACACCCTCAACCCCAGCTAGCTTGTTCATAATCCAAGGAGGGGAAAGAGGCTGGCTAGAAGCCACAGCTGCTGTCCTTTCCCTTGCTCTTTGCTGTTTTCTTCTGCCATGAACTGATGCCCTCTGCCATGTGCTACACTACTCTGGAGCCAGCCAAGTATGGACTGAAACCTCCACAAACTGTGAGCTAAATAAACTTTTCCTTCCTTTATTTTGGGTGTTGGATATTTTGTCTCAGGAATAAATGAAAAGTAGCCAAGACATCTACCTCCCATGAGTAAGACAGTAAAGTCCTTTAGGATGGTGATGGTGTTGCCCAAAGCCAGGATGGAAAAGACAAATGGGCAGATTGAATTGGTAATTTTCTAGTCGGGCTGGAAAATATGGCAAGTTTGCCTAATTGAAAATTCATACTTCCCTTAAAGAAATCCCTTAGGAAGATGCATAAAAATTTCTGTTTTCCATTCTTTTTTGCCCCCCTTTTACTCTCCTGATACTTGGCTTCCAACTTAGAGATTGTCATGATGTCCTTCCTGAGGACCATTTTTCTTCTTTTTCTTTTTTTTTTTTTT
>NW_004528475.1:0-1053 GCF_000260255.1 Octodon degus
AGGCTGGCCTTGAGCTCACTCTGTAGCCCAGGCTGGTCTCAAACTTGCAACAATCCTCCTGCCTCAGCCTTTAGAAGTGCGGGGATTACAGACATGTGCTACCACACCTGGCTGGCTAAGTCGTTTTTTGAAGCTGTTTTATTTCCACATTTTGCTCAGTTACTGCCTTCAGAAAGGGTTGGTTAGTCATTTCTATGTTCTCATAGTAACATGAAATTTGTTGGGCACCTGCTGAAAGCTGGTCAGCTGATCCTTTTGTTTTTGGCTTTCAAATACATGAATCTGGGTCTCAGAGATACATTCCTGGTCAACTTTCTCTAATCTGTTCAGCTCCTGAGAAACTTTACCAGAATTCCACAGCCTCAACCTTTTCTTGATTGGCTAGTTGCTGTTGTTCTGAATGTTTCCTATCTTTGTGCTAAAAAGAAAGGACTCCAATTGCTTTTCAACAGCATCTTTAGCTCACTGTCCAACTTTTCATTTTGATATTTTCAAAAAACTTACTTTTTGAAGAATACAAAATAGTGATAAAAAGGAAAACAGCATTTGAAATGATATAAAATTTCACTAAACAAAGTAATAGGAGTTCAACAATGGTTGCTGTATTACATGATGCTTCCTGATTTGATGACATTTCTTTTCTTTTCTTTTTTTTTTCTTGGCAGAACTGGGGATTGAACTCAGACCCTTGTGCTTGCCAGGGAAGCGCTTATTCTACTGAGCCATCTCCCCAGTCCCCTTGATGACATTTCCAAGCTGTGGTTTCTTCTCATCCATCTGTTTCTGATAATGTTTCAGTTGCCCACCCAGCTCTGACAGATGTTTAGCTTACTCAGTAATAAGTGCTAGAAAGCTTTGGTCAGTGTTTGAGTTTGCCAATGTGTCATCTTCATCTCCTTTGAGGGCAGAATATTTGGAAAATTTTTGTTTTTGGTACTGCCTGACAATTTCATTTAGTCTTTGATTTTGGTCTCTCAGAAAGTTGATTTCTGTGGCCATTTCGAGATAATTTTGCTTGGAGTTTACACCACCTTTTGTTTTCTTGTAAAAACC
>NW_004528475.1:1737-3211 GCF_000260255.1 Octodon degus
CTTGATAATTTCTAACATAACACAGTTGTGAAGTCTTTATAAGATGATGTGTGAAATGTGCTCACACTTAGCCTTTAGAGAGCTCTCAGTGAGTGGGATTCATTAGTGAAATTAATTAAATTTCATTTCCTGCTATGGAAGACTGCACTTCACCTGGGCCAATGTGATAACGTGAATCTCAGGCTCTGATGAACCGTCAGTAATCTTGGGGGCAGAGCATCTTCCCTAACGTAGAGTTCTTACCTTAGCAGTCCCTTTCCAAAGAGCTTGGCCCCCACCTCCATTGCGTCCAGAAATACCAGTGCTAAGCCATGCTTAAGCTTTCCTAGGGCCCACCAGTGCTGAAGTTGACATGAGCCAGTCATAAATCTTCAGCGTTAAATACTTTGCAAAATCTCAAGTCTACTTTAATTGAATTACTACACTCAGTATCCACTTTAAAGAGCAACTTATAAGGTTTCTATATAGAGGGAAGAGCTTAAGAACCCCAAATAATATAGATTGTAGTTTAATCCTTGAGGGGGATATAAATGGGAAATGCATGTTGCCTTTTAATTTCTTAACATTAATTAATAAACACACTTTCATAGCATCTGCTTTGCTGTTTCTTCCCCTGGCACTTCTCAGTTGCCCCAGAAAGAGAATAAAAGTACAATAAGGCATTGCAAAATAAATTTTATTTGGAGGGGTTGCTGTCTTAATTTTCAGCAAAGGAAAGAATATTAGCCATTATCTGATCTAATCTGCCTAATTTACCTTGTGTGGGCAGAAGTTTCGAGAAGAAACCTTAGCCAGGATTGTAAAACCTCTCTTCTAGGGAGCTGAGCTTGAAAGGATGCATTGTATTCCTGGATGTGTGCTGAGAGCTGCATCAAACTACTGTAGATGCAATGATGGTCCAGGCTATAGCACCTGCCTTGGGAAACTTACCTGACATCTTGGGGCTATAGGTATTTTTACCTTTATCTAGGGAATAGTAGCTACCCTAGGGTGCTGTTATGAATCTTAAATTATAGTTCATTAAAGAAGCTTGGTGCCATGCTTGACATGCAGTACTCAGTAAATTGTGTCTGTCATTCTTGCCATTAAGGAACTGCCTTTTATTAATTGTAAGTAGTGGTTTTAGGGGATGTCTCCATACATACACAGAGCATGCCCTGATCACATGTAACCTCCCTGTTCCCACCTTTCCCTGCCCCTTTTCCAATCACAGTCTACTGTTTAGACTATTACTATGCTACTTTCAAGTTGGCTTTTTAAAGTTTACACATATCAAAGGATATCTAGTACTTATCTTTCTGTGTCTGGTCTAGTTCATTTAGCATAATATTCTTTAGTTCCACCCATATTGCTGCAAATGACAGGCTTTCACTCTTTCTTATGCCTTACTCTTGAGTTTGTTTTGGATTCATTCTTTATAGTACTGCAAGCAATTATTTCTTTATGGTTGAAAACTTCATTATGAGTTGCTTCC
>NW_004528476.1:0-898 GCF_000260255.1 Octodon degus
AGGGAGCACAGCCCCAAGGGAAGAGGCAGGGATGTTATAATAGGAGTGAGGTCTGATTCCTTGAGACCTGATATTTGGAAAGCAGGAGACATGTGGACAGTGTACAGGTAGAGGAATGAATGTACATTTGAAGCAGATGCTAATAGGGTCAAGTTTATTATTTTTCTTATACATTTATTTATTTTATTTTTTCCATTTATTCCCCATTTGCTCTGAGCTTCTTTTTTATTTTTTATTTTTAAAGAGAAAACAGAATAGTAATATAGCATATGTATTTTTTTTTGGGAGGTGGGTACCAGGGATCAAACTCGGGACCTTGCACTTGCCAGGCAGAAGCTTATGCTGCTGAGCTATATCCCCGGCCCCAGAATAGTAAGATAAAAGAAAAAAATTTGAAATGATACAGAAATTCACCAAACAAAATAATATGAAATCAGAAGTGTTTGTTGTATTGAATATTGCGATACAGATTAGTTGTTCAGACTACCAGATATATGCAGGCAAAATCCGAGAAACAAAGAAAAAAAGAAAAAAAAAGTTTTAAGAAATTAAGAAGGGTGAGGGCTGGTCAAATAGCTCAGCAGATTAAAGTGCCTGCAAGCAGGCACAAGGGCCAGGAGTTTGATCCCTAGGCCTGCTGCGCTGGTTCTGCGCCTGGGGCATGCTGAGATGGAAATTAAGACTGGTGTGGGGTGTGCGCCTGTAATCCCAATTCTTGGGAGGTTGTAAACAGGCAGATCACTGTGAGTCTGATCTAGTAGTGAGACCCAGAACACCCTGTAAGCCTTTCCCTTAAATACAAAAAACCTCCCAAAAGTGAAGAAGGTAAGAAAACAAACAAATAGGTTAAAAAGCATTAACTGCTCCTTTCCACAGACCAGCAGAAAATCACATTACA
>NW_004528476.1:2423-3356 GCF_000260255.1 Octodon degus
AAGCTATAGTTCCAGATGTCAGTCATAAAGTAGTTAATAAAACAAAACAAAAAACAACAAGAGCAAGCTTTCCTGAAGTTTAAATGAGGATGGAGTCAGTGATGACTTGTGGTGTGCCGGAAAATAAAGGGAATAGAAAGTGATGGGAGGAGAAGGCTATGGGGAGGTAAGATTAAGGACACTGGTAAACTACAAAATTACTTCTGATGGAACAGCAAAGTCTGAGACTGGACTGCTGTGAGAGTTAATAAACAAAGTCACAGAAAGTCAACAAGACTACCATAATTTTGTAGGTTAAGATAGGCCTGTTAGGTAGTACAAGTGTTCTAAGAAACCAGTGGAGAGTTTGGGGGAGAAGACCGAGAATAACTGAAGTCTTAACATTTTCACTTGAATGCTAAACTTGGTAATTTTTAGCTTTGCTTTTGAAAATAAGTGTTACAATATACACATTTCTTTCTGTATAAATTCTTCTCTGTTGCATCTTACAAGTTTCATTCCAAATATATTTGCATGCATAGCTCAGAAGAGCATTTAAAAACTTTTAAACATTTAGAGCTACAGAAGACTTTTCAAGACAAACATTAAAGGCCAGGAAAGCTTGGAGTGAAGTGTTTCAAACCCTAAAAGAAAACAACTCTCAATACAACTCTCAATCCTGTGTAACAACTTTTCTAAATTGATGAAGATATAAGGTGTTTCCATGACATAGGGACATTAAGGAATGCACAACCATGAACCAGCACTGCAAAATATTCTCCAAGGTACCTCTGAAAGAGACAATGAAGTCAAAAAAGCCCGAAAGGATAGTGGAGTAATGCAGCAAGGTGAGAGGTCAGGCGGAAGGAGGAAAAAGAATCTGCAAAAGAAAAATAATGCAATAATAGGTTTAAGTCAATACTTTTCAGTAATAATGCTAAATGTGAATGGTTT
>NW_004528477.1:0-1188 GCF_000260255.1 Octodon degus
GTGGATGAGTCATGGCCATTGCTTGGCCAATGTGCTCTCTGTGAAAGCCTGAGAGAATGTTTTCTCTCCATATGACTCTCCTTAGACACAGTCTACATCATTGATCACTTTCCTCTTTGGCCTCATAATCTCCTTGATCAGAAAATTTGGACACGATTGAGTTACATGATGTTACAGTAAAGTTCTCATATGTCCTGAGTCTTAATTGACCTTGGAAGGCTAGGGCCAAAATGTTGGCTTTCCTTGTAGCCCTCCTTTTTCTCTAATCTTTGGTCTGCAAACTTAGGATGTTAACCCTCCAGAAGAGAAGCTTATTGTCATTACCATACAACCTAGGCTGTTGAGCTTAACCTCACTATCTGTCTGAATATCAAACATCTTAGGCATAACATGGAATAGGTATTTTTCATCAAGTATTGATATGTTGAACTTTAAGTCCCTACAGAATACGATGAATAAAATTTAAAAAATTAAAATATATTTAAAAATAGGAATAAAAATTATATATGTTTACACATAAGTCCAGAAATCTGACCATATACAGCATTATAGCAGGACAGTCCGTAATTTGCCAATTTCCCTGCATTTTTAAGGTTGTTTCTTCACTGAGCTCATTGATTCCTTTGCTGTGACAAAGCATTCCTATTTATTTATTTATTTATTTATTTTTTCCCATTTTATTGATAAACAAATAGCAATGAGACAGTTTCAAAGCAAATTGGTAGGACAGTTTCAATAATTAACACATTGCATACATTCTTCTTAGTGGTTAGTTGCTGTACAAGATGTAGACATGATATTCTATTTACAAACACCATTAGATCAAATCACTCTATTCATTAAGAAAATGTAACTATATATCTATCCTAGCCACTTTGAATACACAGATACAAAATGGACATTCATCTGTATACCCTTTTTTTGTTAAGTTCCATCGTTTGAATATTATATGTGTGTAAACTGAGCAAAATATTCTAAAAGAGTCCAGTAGCCCATAATAGCATTGGATCTTCCACTTGACTGGCAATGTCAGAAATTGTTGACCTGAGTCCCCTACAGCTCAACATAATAGCATGGCTTTACTTCTTATATTTCATTTTTCTACTTTTCTGCTGGATGGTTAAGACCAAGGTAAAGCAGGACCTATGCAACAAGAGTTGTAGCTTTTGGGTCTGATAAGGTCAGTGA
>NW_004528477.1:2746-3304 GCF_000260255.1 Octodon degus
TTAATTATTTATTGTTTATTATTTATTTTTCCCATAATTTTATTGAGAAACAAATAGTAATGAGACAGTTTCAAAGCAAATTGGTAGGACAGTTTCAATAATTCACACATTGCATACATTCTTCCTAGTAGTTAATTGTTGTACAAGATGCGGACATGATATCCTATTTACGAACACCATTAGAACAAATTGCTCTATTCATTAAGAGACTGTAACTATATATCTATCCTAACCATTTTGAATACACAGATACAAAATGGACATTCATCTGTATACCCTTTTTTATTAAGTTCCATCATTTGAATATTATAGGTGTGTAAACTCAATAAAATATTCTAAAAGAGTCCAGTAGCCCATAATAGTATTGGGTCTTCCACTTGACTGGCAATGTCAGAACTTGTTGACCTGAGTCCCCTGTGGTTCAATATAACAGCATGGCTTTACTTCTTATATTTCATTTTTCTACTTTTCTGCTGGATGGTTAAGACCAAGGTAAAACAGGACCTATGCAACAAGAGTTGTAGCTTTTGGGTCTGATAAGGTCAGTGAAATCCCCTC
>NW_004528478.1:0-593 GCF_000260255.1 Octodon degus
GCATGTGGTGCTGGGGATTGAACCGCGGTCGCTGCATTTTTGCTTAGCTTGTTCTAAGTAGGTGCTTTAGACCACTGAGCCATCTCACCAGCCCCAGTGCTGGAGACTGAACCTAAAGTCTCACATATGCTAGGCAAGAGCTCCGGCACTAAGCTCCATTCCTGGCATTTTTTTTTTTTTTTTTTTTTAATTTTTAAGAAGGGGGGCTCTTGGCTGGCCTGGAACTTTTGCTCCTCCTACCTCAGTCTCCCAAGTGGCTGGAACTGTAGGCGTATAGCACTGTGCCTGGCCCTCTGCCGCTCTTTAGGAGCGAGCGTGTGGGCATCAGAAGACTTCCCAACCAGGAGTGATGGCGAACACCTGTAAACCCAGCACTCGGGAGGCTGAGGCAGGAGGATCGTTGCTAGTTCAAGACCAGCCTGGGCTACAAGGTTCAGGGCCAGCCTGAACCACATAGCGGAGATTCTGTCTTAAGTAAATAAATAAATTAATTAATTTAAAAAAATAAAAAGGAAAACAAAAGAAAAAGGAAAGGAAAGGAAAAAAGAGCAAAGAAATCTTCCTTGTGTGCAACAGCTAGTTTTGTTTCCTTC
>NW_004528478.1:2398-3313 GCF_000260255.1 Octodon degus
GTGCGAGGATGCTTTGTTCTATTTGGCAGATCATCACTAAGGCAGACATCATTGTGTCAAAATTCACAGTGGAGGCTGCTGTGAACTGCTGCTCTCGGCCATGTGCCATTCTGCCTTGGAGCTGGTGTGGACTGAAACCTCCACAAGCCGTGACCTAAATAAACCTTCCCATCCTTTAAAAAAAAAAAAAAAGTCACCATGGAACGTCAGCTGGGGGCGCAGCTGCATGTTAGGCAAGCGCTGGGCCCATAGGTGGGTTTGTTCTCTGCTCCTAAGTCACTGCCAGCAGCTGAATGTTTTGCATACTTGAGGGTTATCACTGGGGAAGCAGAAGAATTAGAGGTATCGTTTACTGTATGCTTCTGTACGTGGCTGCTTTACTGTAATCCTCTCAAGGTTTCTGCTAGGTAGGCGTCCTTATTCAGATATGTCAGATGCAAAACAAAGAAGACTCAGAGAGATCAAGTAACTTCCTTTTCCTCACACAGCCAGTAATTAGCGCTGCCTCCAGAGCCACGTCTGGTTCCTCAGTGGGTTTCTGGGTAATTAAAGAATGCAGCCAGCTGAAACGGGAGGTATCATTTGCTTCCCAGGCTGAAGGTGTGTACAGTGCCCTTCCCCATCCTGCTATCCTGAGAATGACAGAACTATCACATGATTGAAGCACTTGGCTCAAGGGACTAAAGTCAACAAACAAAGAAAGCATTCAGGACTAACAACGGGGAAATATGCACAACATGCGCATAGTGTACTGAGATGCGCTTGGAAGAGACAGCTGGCGGAAGGCGGGAGTGGGGAGATCCTTGCAAGGACAACGGGTACCACCTGGGCATGATGACACCCACTTACCGCTCCCGTACTTGGGAAGATGAGGCAGGAGAACTGCTGGGAGTTTGAGGCCAGCCTGGGCTATGC
>NW_004528479.1:0-671 GCF_000260255.1 Octodon degus
ATATGATTTAATGAGGTAACCAATTTCCAAAGATGATGTTGAATTGGTCCCCCAGAAACATGAAGGACACTAGAGGACATACCTCCTCCATGCCACATTATTGTATCATTGGCATTTCTAGTGCTAGTATATATCTCATCGCTGCCATTCTGTTTCCATCTTAAGTCCTTTCCTTCTGCCATCTGGGAGGAGCCATAAGGGCTCCAATCTATGACGCTTCCATAGGAAGTATTAACCAACACTCAGGATGCTTCTCCTCTACAGACTTCCCAATGTATCCAATCACTGAGAGAAGCAACATTGGTATTCTGGCAGGGTGGCAGATCTGATGGCAGAAACGTTCCATCAGCAGCTATACCTTTAAAATTTTTTCCTTGGAGAAGTCCCTTTTTTCCCTCCCTTACCTCTAGTATTATTATTTACTATAGATAACCAGACTTGTGTGCTTGCTTTTAAGCAATGAGCACCATTCCCAATACAGATAGGCCAGCCTTCTACTCCAATCTCAGAAAATGGAATTTTGGTTCCTTCTTCTGCTGGCACTGCTGGTCCCCGGGCATAAGGGCTGGGTAGCCCGGAACTTTCATTAACATATATGGGTATAGTAACATCCCACCAGTGAACTCCTCTATTGAGTGGTGGATTTGGAATGTAAGCCCAATAACTAAAAT
>NW_004528479.1:2986-3506 GCF_000260255.1 Octodon degus
TTTAAATAGTCTTTTAAAATATGCGGGGCAGTGGCCTTTCACCTTGGTAGCTGCTCTACCTGGAGGCCACCCACATTTGCATTTGAAAAGCTGTTAAAATATTCTAAACTTTTATTTTTTAACAATTTAAACATTTTTAACAAAAATGAATGACCAATTGTGCAAAATAAGAATCTGGTGTGGTTTAAACAATGATTTGGGTGGATAGAATTATAACTTTGATTTGCTTGTATAAACAACATTGATTACACCAAACAAAACCTGCAGACCAGTTAGCCCTGGGGCTGCCTTTAGTTGATTTTACTCCATAGGTGTGCTGCCCAGCTGCTAGGAGCTGCTTAATGGTCTTAGCACCTACAAAGGGTTTTTTGGAGCCCACATTACCTTCTAAAGTACTATCTTGAGCCTTAAGAACTTGTGAATCCAGCCACACACACAGCCAATGCTAGTGCCACGGCACGTCATGGTCATGACCCACCTACTGAGCACCAGGAATACAGGCCTCTGCAGCTGAACCTAT
>NW_004528480.1:0-1503 GCF_000260255.1 Octodon degus
AGGATATATTACACTTACAGGAATTTTACACTTTCTTTCAAATGGTTCTCAAGTCAACAAGTATTTTAAAATTAAATTATAAAAATATTCCAGACAAAATAACCTTTTCCTCCTCAACATCAAAATGTTATGATTTTCAAAGGTCCTCCTTGGTGAAGTGAAAGGGATCTACTAGGAGGACTGCCACATGGAGGACTACCACCTGGAGGACTGTTGCCTGGGGTATTGCCCCCTGGAGGATTGATCCTCCAGATCAGTGGAGCACTTAGGAAAACACAGAAGTGTCCACATGAGTGAGTGTAAGTCTCCAAGGCTAGGAAAAAAATGAAAAGAATAGGAATACAGGATGTATCTAGGGCACTTATATATTCAGATGTTTGGCAGTAATAAAATCAATGTGGTGTAGAGCCTGGGATAAGAAATCCAGCGAAAAAATGTGTCAGGGTTTGTTTGTAAGTAAAGTGCCTACAGAATCATTGCAGAAGCCTATCCAAGAGGCGTTCTTCTACAGCTGATGCACTTCAGAGCTGGGACTGCTATGAATAGGACAAAGATCTTCAAGAGAAAGTGTTAAATTGCAAACATCAGCCACATATTAGCTGATAAAAACTTTTGATTATTGATTACTAAGAAAATTTTTCCTATGAACATCATTTTGAGTTCCTCAATTTAATTACCCAAGTTCCTTGTTTTTAATTATGTTGTGAAGGAATTACTATATTATGGAGGGAAATGAGTCTAACTTTTGTGTTTATTTTATTTTGTATTTCATTTTTTGTTTTGTCTTGCCAGGCTTCAACCTAGGCCTTGTGCATGCAACAATAGAATTCTACCACTGAACCACATTCCCAGTCTATAATTTATATTTATTTTTCCTCTTCTTTCTTATCCTGTTAGAGCTTAGTTTTTAATGGTCAATTAATTTTTTTTTTCAGGGTCTCACTATGCAGCTCAGATTCATAGTGATCCTCCCAATTGCTGTCTCCCTAGTGCTGGGATGACAGGCATCTGCCACCACACCCAGACCCCATCGCAGGCTCAGTGTGCCTGGGGGCGGGACCAGCATGGCATGCAGTGTGAGGTATCAAATCCTGGCTCCTGCACTTACCGAAGTAAGCACTTAGTCCACTGAGCTATATCGCAGGCCATTCCTGCTTAGTTTAGATTCTAGAAACATCTTAATTTAATGATAACAGTATTCATATAACTATGACCATGACCTAAATTACACCTACCCTATCCCTTGTGAAGAAAATTAACTTTGGCTGGGAAACAGCTATGTGATTGTCAAACATTTAGATTTTCCAGAAGAATGTGAAAAGTTATGTGGTTGGATATAGTTTAATATTTGACCATCTTCCCCAAAACAATTTAGAATGTTTTAGATCTGCGTGTATAAAATCCTTTCAAATTAGAAGACATTCCTGATTCTTATGGTGATGGTCTCTAGATACTTGCAAGACCTTAGAAGGAGAACTATGGCACGGAAAGAAATTGGGAAGG
>NW_004528480.1:1745-3257 GCF_000260255.1 Octodon degus
AAAATTTCACTAAACAAAGAAACGGGAGTTCAACAATGCTTACTTTATTACATGATGCCATCTTCATTTTAGTTGCTCAGGCTAACAGAAATGTGTAAAAGAAAAAAAATACTTTCATAAGAAATTCAAAAGGAATAAAAAGAATATAAAGAAACAATTTAAGTATTAATCACTCCTTTCAATAGACCAGTAGAAATCGACAGAATAATTATCCAAACTATTCTGCGTATTTACCTACATATATATTTTTCCTGCTTTCACTTGTTCTCTTCCTAGTGCCAGTCTTTCCTTCCCATTGAGCAAATTCTTCCCCTGTAACAGTATCTGTTGGTTTCTTCTAGATTTTAATTCCTCTTTCAGGTCCTCACTCTAGTGAGGTAATGTGATGTTCGCAATCTAGCTGTGATTTATTTCACTTACCAATATAGCTTTTAGCTGCATCCATTTAACTACAAAAGGCTCAAATTTATCTTTTGCTTAAAGCTGAACTACACTCCGTTGTGTAAAAATACCACATATTTTTTATCCATTCCTCAGTTGATGGGCATTTGGGTTGTTACCAGGATTTATATATGATAAATTGTGCTGTTATAAACATGGCTATACATATATTTCTGTGGTATAAGTATTTCAGCTCTTTTGGAAAAATTCCTAGGAGAAGAACAGCTGGCTTGAATGGGACTTCCAATCCTAGCTTTTGGAGGTCCAGTGTATGCTGATTTCCATCATGTTTGTACCAGCTTGCACTCCCATGACAAATGCTGGAGAGGCTGTGGGGAAAAACAGACTCTAATTAATTTATTTGATGGAAGGTCTCACTACACAGTTCAGATTCATAGTGATTCTCCTGTCTCAGTCTCCACAGTGCTGGCATTACAGATGTACGCCACAATGCCTGGTTTCAAGGCCTGCCCAGTGTGCCCAGGGCTCTGGTCCACGATGGCATGCAGGGCAGGGAGTGAACTCTGGTCCTCGAGCTTGCCCAGAAAGTGCTTAAACTGCTGAACTATGTCCCCAGCCCAAAGATCATTGATTTATCTTACATTTTTTGATGAACCAATCCTGTCATGATGAATATAGTAAAGGGCAACAACTGGGAAAATTATGACAATTATGTGATGGAGGATTAGAGGCAGCAAGTTGACACAGAAATCATGTAAGGGTGAGCAGGAAAGCACACCTGGAGATCTTCGCCTGCCTTTACTAGAATGTTAATGCTGTAAATCAGTAAGATCACGTACTCTATGAAAAAAATTGGGGGAATTATGATTATATTTAAGGGTAAAATGTTGGCTGTGCTTCCAAGGTTTTGTTTCTATAATTGATAGTTAGAAAGCAATGAACTCTAAACTAAGATGTAATAAGTAATAATAGTTAATGGTTAATCATTGAAATCAGTAGATTATTCTCAATACATAATGTTTTCATAAAGTACTTAAAAAACTTGATTCTAGAGACAATCAAAATGTTTTCTCATGTAATTTTATCTAGTGTATATCTCTAGCTCAAAAA
>NW_004528481.1:0-1167 GCF_000260255.1 Octodon degus
AACTTAAGCATTCTCCAGTATTTCTATCCACATTGATCCTTTAGAGCATTAATCTGCTTCTTTCCTGAAATTCATCCTCCATCAGTATAAATGAGATACAACTGAACACAAAATATGCTAACTGCATTATTTTCAGAATTTGTCTTATTTACCAAGCTTTGAATGAAGATTGGCTGCGAAGAGCCATGTTGATAGAATATTGTCAGTGAAGGATTTTACACTGATACATAACACACACGCTCTCACATAACTATTTTTATTATGTGGGGTGGTTACAAATCCAATGGGGGCCTGCCCCTCAACTCAGTTCTTTTAGTGGCTGCTTCAACAAAGCAGTCAGGCTCAGGTTGCTGTGGTTCGATCCCCACGACTCATGCCAGCCAAAACCTGCCCTGAAGGCATTCGGAACAAATCCAATTAGTTACATGAAGATTATTCATCAGCCAGTATATACCAATCCTGCCCCCTTGTGGCATAAGGGAGGCATGTTTTTCTAGTTTAAAAAATGAAACTATTTCTCAATACTGATCAAGTATGGCTATTATCACTTAATAAAAAGCTTCGCTCCTCCTGGTGTAAATAAGGAGCCAAAATGTGGAAGCAGACGAACCCTGCTCGGTATTGCTGTTGTTTAATTACTGGCATTTGTCAATCCGTATTTTACTACATGCTAGGGTGCTGCTTCTGCTTTCTTTTTTCCCCAGTATGGGGGATCAAACCAAGGCCTTGAACACATGAAGAGGTCTGGCCCTGAGGGCAGGAGCCTGGGTAGATCCCACACTGTTTTGTCATCTTGGCAGGGTAAGGAGAAACACCAAAACAATGACAAGGATTTGGAGGCAGATTTGATTTACATCAACAGCACTGAGTGCAATCACTCCCTGAATATCAGGCACCAATCTGTGGTGGTCTAGGGATTTGATATGATGCACAAGTAGGAGGTACAAAGGAGGTACGAAGGTGAGACTGGACAGCCTCACAGTTGTTCTGATTAGCTGGCAAGGCGAGCTTGTCAGTTACAAGGGTAGGTTAATGATCGTCAGTTCATGAAGCCGCCTGGTACGATCAAGCAAGCTGCACGTTCAGCTACCTTCCTGTGGTTACATGGGTCAAGAAAGTAATTACAAAGCCATGAAGTAGTTACAGATCTCAGCAGTTTCAAAAGAA
>NW_004528481.1:2337-3258 GCF_000260255.1 Octodon degus
CTCATTTATATCATGAAGCCTAAAGAGCTCCACCTTTAGATCGCCTGGCTTGTTCTTGGAGTGAACACACTCGACTAGGAAATTTAAAGATTTAAAATGAGAAGCAGGATGCAGTGCAGCTCATGGGTGGAGTACTTACCTAGAATATTTCAGGCCCTGGGTCTGGTCTCTAGTACCACAAAAATGATGCCTACTCCTGAAACTGAAGTGGGGAGGGAGGTGGCTGATTTACCATGGGCTCTTATTGTGGATTAGGTTGTGCCTCCCAAACCCTTACTCTTGGCTCTAAGATGGTGCTGCTCTTCAATGGGGGGGGGGGGGATCAAAACCAGGGCTCAGCTCATGCATTCTAGGCAAGCAGTCCACTAGAGATGCAGCCTGTAAAGCTGTGATAATAACACTGTCTAGCTTAGAGTTAATGTGAGGATTCAATGAGGAAATCCACATTAAATACTTAGCAAAAAGCCTAATTAAGTGCTCAGTAAATGGTAACTGCTGTTCTTAGTAATAATATGACCCCCGTCAAGGAATCCCATGTTTCACACAACCTTGGGGTTTACAGGTTTTCTTCCCAGCATTTGCTTGATCATAGGCAAAACTACTGGGTCTCTTGTGTAAATGTCCTATAAACATTGATATTGTTTTGTTTAGATTACAGAATTCACAAAAGGTATGTTGAAGTACATTTTGATGACTGAGTAAACAACTTGGAAATTATAGGACTGGATCTTAGGTTGTCATCTCTTTTCTCTTATTTTGATGTTACAAATGGAGTATCTGACAACCAGCAAATCTGTACTATCAAATTAGTAGCTAATTTATAGTCAACAAAAATGCTTTGTCTTCTCTTAATACTTTTTAACTTAAAATAGCTAATAAAAATGGGCCATTCTGTTGAGCATGGTGGTGCATGCCTATAAT
>NW_004528482.1:0-541 GCF_000260255.1 Octodon degus
TGGGTCTGGAGGGGTATGGAAGGGTGTGCAGGAGAGTGCAGAAGCTCTCCCACACACTCACCGGGCCTGAGCTTTGGCCAGTTTGTAGGACTCCCAAAAGCACGGTGCAAGTTCTCACTGACAGTGCAGGCTGTGCTGGCTCTGGAAGGGCAGGGGAGGTCTGGAGAACGCGGCGAAAGGCCTCTCTCACGGCGCATGCCTGGGCTTGGACCAGCTGGTGCAGGACAGAGCAGAAGCTCTCCCACACATTCACAGAGCCTGGGGTTGGTCGGATATGGAGCAGGCCCAAGGCCTCGTGGAAGTTGTTTCTCACGAGTGGGGCTGTGCTGGGTCTGGATGGGCAGGGGAGGTCCAGAGGATGTGGGGAAAGGCCTCTCTCACGCAGCAGGCCTGGGCCTGGGCTGGGGGTTGGAGGAGAGAGCAGAAGCTCTCCCACACACTCACAGGGCTTGGGGTTGGTTGGATATGACAGAGTGAATTTTAGAGAAATATTTCTGAGATGAATACATAGCATGGGATTAATAATAGATTGCATATTGTA
>NW_004528482.1:1991-2530 GCF_000260255.1 Octodon degus
TTTTTTTAATCAGTGTTTTCTTTAGAAGCACTTAGTACATCCTTCATTATAGTTATAATTTCTTTTTTATATTTCAGAAATTATTTCTGATCTGAGTTCCTCTATACCTTCTTGCAGTTGTTTCTTTACTTCCAACACTATTATTTCAGAGATTTCAGGTGTGTGATTTTCAATTTCTTGTATGCTATCATCTCCTCCATTTATCAGGGTGGGCTCAGGGCCTGGGAATGCATTTTGCTCCTTCTCTTTGTCATTTGTATAGCACTGTCTTCTGACCGTTGGTGTAGAGCTTAGATAGAATTATTATCTTAGTACCAGGTCCAAACCTACCAAGTTCAAGCTCGTCAAGGTGGATATGGCTTGGGTTTGGCTGCTGTTCTCCCCTTCTTCCTGCTGCAGCCCTTGGAGGTGAACCCTCTGTGACACTCTGACAAGATGTTCTGCTCCTGCATCAGCTGGGTGGGTCTTGCCTCTAGCCTCTCTGCAGGGAGTTCTGCTGCAGGGTTCCACACCGGGACTGTCTGATGGAGGAAGTTTTA
>NW_004528483.1:0-1291 GCF_000260255.1 Octodon degus
CTCTACTTTCTCAATTCTTTCCATTTATTAAAAAATAAATACAATAAAGTTTGATTAAACTAGGAAATATGTAGAACTCAAAATTCATTTTAGATTCTAGGTAGGCAGTAGCCTTCTTACCAACAAGTTGAATTGGAAACTTCACATCTTTTAAACTTAGCTTTCAAGAACATTTTTTAAAAATGCATGAATTTAAGAGCTAAATGCCACAAAGCCCTGGAAGTGAGAACAATTGGGATGGATGAGTGTTTATACTGAGTCCTGAAATAGTCAACTGACCCAAACTCCTTGCATTAGATACCTTAGCTTATTTCACTAAATGGAGTATCAAGATAAAAAAGTGAATTCTGTTTTGGAAATGTCTGATTTTCCAAAATGTTAAGTTTAATTATAGTGTTAGTAAAGTCTCACATTTCAGGTTTCCAACCTGAGGAAGTTTTTATGTTTTCTGTTTGTCTAAATATCTTGATTTTGTTGTTGTTGTTGTTGTTGTTGTTGTTGTTGTTGTTGTTTAAGTCTTAATTAACTATTGTATTTCTGACTCAATCTCAGACCTTTTATACTGGTGGTTGCTAGCAACGCACTTAGTTTCTGGCTCTGGATTATTTGATGATATTCAATAACATTTCTGATTTAATTTCATCTTATGTAATAAGATGAGTCATTTTACTTCTCCTCGTCCTCCTCTCCTCCTCCTCCTTCTTTTTCCTATGCATTTTGCACAGGGTCTCACTGTGCAGCTCAGAATTGTAGTGATCCTCCTGTTTTCAGCCTTCCCAGAACTGAGATTACAGGTGTGCACCACCACATCCAGACCCGGTTGCACGCATGGCATACAGTGCCAGGAATCGAACGCTGGTCCCTACTCTTGCCTAAGCAGGCACTTAGCTTGTTCACCTATCTCTCTGGCCCTTACTTCTTCTGATAGTAAATTTTTAAATTTGCTGTAGATAAATTCTGAAACATAGAAAAAAGTGAGAAAAAAATACTTTTCATTAGGGAAGACACTCACTAGCAAATATGCATTGTAATTAAAGGAATTTACTATTTATGTGTTTTTGTTACTTGTGAGTCTTATTTTTATCATGTTAAAATATCATGAATAAATTTCTGAGGGGCATTACAGCATACAGTATGTTGTAATATATCTAGTCTTAACAACTAAGTAAAATAACTGAAATTTGAGTAAAGAAAGAATGCAGAAAAGTATTTTGGGCTGTGACCTTAGCTTAGGGGTGAAGTTCCTGCCTCACATGCTTAAGACCCTAGGCTTAGTTTCTAGAATTAAAAT
>NW_004528483.1:2336-3395 GCF_000260255.1 Octodon degus
CTGAATTCTATAAGAAATTTATGGAAGATATAATCCCTATATTCCTCAAGCTCTTTAATGAGATTGAAAAGGAAGCAATCCTCCCAAAATCATTCCTGGAGGCAAGTATTATACTAATACCCAAACCAAGGAAAGATACAACTAAAAAAGAGAACTACAGGTCAATCTCACTCATGAACATAGATGCAAAAATCCTCAATAAAATTCTAGCAAATAGAATACAGCAAATCGAAAGGATTATACACCATGACCAAGTAGAATTTATCCCAGGGATGCAAGGATGGTTCAATATATGCAAATCTATAAATGTAATACACTATATCAATAGAGCCAAATCTAAAAACCTCATAATCATCTCAATTGATGCAGAAAAGGCTTTGACAAAGTCCAGCACTCATACATTTAATTCCAAATCTAATCCTTTGCACAAATTGCAGAAGTGTAGGTTGTAAGACTTAAACTTTTTGTTGCTCATAAACTCTGCTATGAAATTTTCATATCCTTAGGCAACAAAACAACTGTACACTAAAGTTAAGAAACACCAAGGAGACGGAAATGTTATTCCAATAAATACAGCCTTATTGTCTACTTTTCTGTCCCCACGGCTCACTAATATTACTCATGATGGAGATCATGCTGGTCCTCCATTACCCTCTGGACTATTTTCTACTTACATGTTAACATTTACCTTTCCCCAGAACATTTCATTTTTTCTTGGTTCTACTGCATAATCTATAATATTCATTATATTTTAAAAAGAAAATAAAAGTCCTTTCCTGAGCCTCTTTTAGAAAAATTCACTCCTTTAACTGAAACTTGAATTTCTTCAAGTCTTTAAAATTTTAGACAATAGTAGATATTCTCTTTTGTATTCTATTCAATGCTTCTTCTACGACAGTGTTCATATCATCTTCTTCAACAGTTTATTTTTATTTGTGTCATTCCAAATCTAATCCTTCACACACATTGCGGAAGTGTAGGATGCAAAGAACATTTCTTAGTTATCCTCCTTGTGATTTTTCTTGGACCCAAGATGCCAGGCAGTAACACTACTACACT
>NW_004528484.1:0-812 GCF_000260255.1 Octodon degus
AGCCTGCTGGAGCTGCTGTGGACTCCTCTGTGGCTTTTGTCCTGTTCTGAGTTCTGAGCTGGGACCTAGACCTTACACCACAGAGCAGTACCTGCGGCACCGCGGGCCCGTCCTTCATCAAAGCACGAGCAGTGCTCTTTCACACTACTGTCAAGTTTACAGCAGGCTGCTACCCTAAAAACAGAAAACTAGGGACGGGGAGGTAGCCTGGCAGTCTAAGCGCCTGCCTGGCACTTAGACCGAGCTTGACTTCCAGTGCTGCATGCACTGCTGGCCTTAAACTGGCCTTGGTGGCATACACCTGTAATCCCAGCACTGGGGAAGCTGAGACAGGAGAATCACTGAGGCTGAGCTGCGTAGTAAGACCCTATACCAAATAAATAAATGTAAATTTTTTTCTAAAGAAAGAACAATCACACAAGAAAAACAAATTCACACCTAACTTCACGGCAAAGACGCACAGACTTGGTGCTTGGGAGACACAATTATAGAGCCGCCGACAGCAGGGATTTGGGGTGTTGGGGATAAATTACCACGAAACGCTGGGGAGCACACAGGGAGGTTGGAGGCACAGGAGCCGGAAGCTGAGGCAGGAGGCTCCCCAGAGAAACCCAGGCGCGGGGGTGCCGGTTCTGTCTCTCTGGCGGCAGGGGCTGGCCATGCCCCAATGTGCGGGGTGGCGCCGGCGGCACCCCGACCCGCTGACGGGACGCGGCCCTCCCTCAGCCCACACCCAGTCCGCTCGCTCGGAGGCGACTGGCGCACATGCTAATGGCAGCCTCGCAGCAGCGTCCGGAAGAACGTCTGACCAC
>NW_004528484.1:2661-3364 GCF_000260255.1 Octodon degus
TCTCCCAGTTCGTGAGCTTGTCCCTGCCAGGCAGGGTGCCGCAGAGGGGTTAGAGATAGGGTTAAGGGGAGAGGAAGCCCCCTGTGAGGCTGTGTGACACCTGTTCTGTCCCCAGACGCTCCAGTCTTCCACAGTCCAGGGAGTGTCTCAAGAAGCAGGTCAGGCGCCAGGCCAGGGACAGGAGAGGCCCCAGGCGACCTAGGGCCAATCCTAGACACAGGCCAGGATCACAGGAAGCCAGGACCCCAGAGCCCAAGCTCCACTGTGTTTCTGTGTACCAGGGTGACACTGGCTGTGTGTTACAAACAAGCTGGACAGCTGGCAGGGTGGCCGTGGTTGCCTCCCTGAGGACCTGCTCCGGGGTGGTTGTCCACATCCCCACCCACAGGCCAGGTGGAAGTCAGCAGAGCCCAGCTGTGGCCCCCAGCCCCAGCCCCCCCCCCCAGGCCGTCTGGGCACAGGTCCATCTGGCGGGTGGCTGTGCAGTTGAGGACAAGCCCTGTTGCCAGTCTAGGCCTGAAGGTGGCAGCTTTTCCCAGGCTTGGAGCCAGAAAGTAGGGCAGCCTCCCCCTGCCTGGGCCTGTCCACAAGGCTTTGCGGTAGATCCACCCCGCCAGCCAGCGCCCGCCTGCACAAGTCGCCAGGCCCCACTCCTTGACAGGACACTGTGCACCAGCCCGGCCTGTGAGCTGCGGGCTCCTCT
>NW_004528485.1:0-1147 GCF_000260255.1 Octodon degus
TTTTTTTTTTTTTTTTTTGCAGAACCGGGGATTGAACTCAGGTCCTTGCGCTTGCCAGGGAAGTGCTTATTCCACTGAGCCATCTCCCCGGCCCCCCAATATCCTAGCTTCTTGAGAGCCTAAGGCAGAAGGATTGGGAGTCTGAGGCCAACCTGGGCAACTCCGTAAGACCTTGCCTGTTCTGGATGAGTCAGCTTTCTTTAGCTGGGACTAACCACCTGACACACACAACTGAAAGGAAGAAGAATCTATTTCTGCTCACGGATTCAGAAAGGTCAGTCCCTGACGAGCTAGCTCCAAGGCAAGAGCTGTGAGCCAAAGTAAACCCCTCTTCCTTTAAGGTGTGGGTTCTGGGTATTGCATCTCAAATTTGGGAAAGTAACTAAGACACCCTCAGAGACACAGCCAGCAGCCCACAGACAACTGCACCCCTCCTCCTGAGAGCATACTCGGTTGTGGGCTATTCCACTGATAAGTATAGCACCCCAGATCTGATCAGTTCTGCAGAGTCCCCTTCTCCAGTCAAGTTGTCAATTAAATTTAACTGTTAACTGCCTTTAAACAAAATAAGAAGGTCTGGGGGTGTGGTTCTGCAGTAGAGCACTTACCCAGCTGAACATGAGGGCCTGGATCCCACCCTAGTACCAAAACAATTTTAACTACTTCTTATAGAATTTTGGACTCTGGGGGCCGGAGAGATGGCTCAGTAGAATAAGTGCTTCTCTGGCAAGTGCAAGGGCCTGAGTTCAATCCTTGGTCATGCCAAAAACGAAAACTTGACCCAGGTCTATCACCATGCACTAAACTAAAGTCAAAATGGATTAAAGATCTAAACATTAAAGCAGAGACACTGGGGGCCGGGGAGATGGCTCAGTGGAATAAGCGCTTCCCTGGCAAGCACAAGGGCCTGAGTTCAATTCCCGGTTCTGCCAAAAAAAAAAAAAAAGCAGAGACACTATATCTCCTGGAAGAGAAAGTAGGAGGAACTCTTGAAGACATAGGGGTAGGCCAAGACTTCATGAACAGAAATCAAATCGCACGAGAAACACTTGAAAGAATTAACAACTGGGACCTGCTCTTACTGAGAAGTTTTTTCACGTCAAAAGAAATTACCAACAAAGTGAAAAGGCAACCCACAAATTTGGAA
>NW_004528486.1:0-925 GCF_000260255.1 Octodon degus
GACAAAGAAAGGTCCATATCCTGATGGATTCACAGTTGAATTCTACAAGAAATTTACAAAAGATAAAATCCCTATACTCCACAAACACTTTAATGAAATTGAAAAGAAAACAATTCTCCCGAAATCAATCCTGGAGGCAAGTATTATACTGTTACCAAAACCAGAGAAAGATGCAACTAAAACAGAGAACTACAAGTCAATCTCCCTAATGAACATAGATGCAAAAATCCTCAATAAAAAAATAATAATAAAATTTTAAAAATCCTCAATAAAACCCTAGCAAACAGAATACAGAAAATCATTAAGATTATACTCATCCCAGAGATGCAAGGATGATTCATCCCAGAGATGCAAGGATGATTCAATATATGCAAATCTATAAATGGAATACACTATATCAGTAGAGCGAAATCCAAAAACCACATGACCATCCTAATTGATGCAGAAAAGGATTTCCCCAAAGTCCTACACTCATTCATGTTCAAAGTCCTACAGAAAATTGGAATAGATGGCCTCTAATTCAATCTGATAAAAGCCATCTATGACAATCCAATGGCTAACATAATTCTAAATGGGGAAAAGACTGAAATTTTTTACTCTCAGATCAGGTACAAGAAAAGGATGTCTTCTCTTACCACTCCTATTCAATATAGTTCTGGAATCATTAGCTAGAGCCATTAGACAAGAGAGAAAAATAAAAGGAATAAGAATAAGTAGAGAAGAAGTTAAACTATGATTACTTGCAGATGACATGATAATCTACTTGGAAGACCCAAGAAGCTCCACCAAGAAGTTCCTAGTACTAATAAACAAATTCAGTAGCAAAGCAGGATACAAAGCCAAAACCCAAAAATCAATAGCATTCCTCTACACAGGTAGCAAACTCACAGAGAGAGAAATTAGAGAAACAATACCCTCCACAATA
>NW_004528486.1:2255-3315 GCF_000260255.1 Octodon degus
TGCACCCATGTTTATAGCAGCACAATGTGTTATAGCCAAATCTTGGAAACAAGCAAAATGCTCATCACCCGAGCAATGGATAAAAACATGTGGTATTTTTATACAATGGAGTATTACTCAGCTATAAAGACAGACACACTCAAAGCCTTTCTAGGTAAATAGATGTAACTAGAGGTTATGCTCATAAGTGAAATAAATTTGAACCACATGTGTATAAATCATATTGTCTCCATAGTATAAAAACATGAAAGAATAAAGAAAACCTGAAAAGTATAATAGATATAGTAAAACAGAGAGAAACAGAACGTAAGGATTAAATAATAAAGATGCGAAAAATGAAAAAAGGTAGAAAAAAGGAAAGAGGTAAAACATACAAGTATGTATACAGGATGCCTGAGATGATTGTACTGATAATTTCCATCCGTTGTTTGAAAACAGCAGTTAATGTGTAGAATTTTCACCTTAACTAGCTCTCTATGCTGATACCTGCGATCTAAGCTATGGCACCTTGACAGCAATTTGTAAAACAAAAGCCATGCTTGAATACCTCCCATTTTGGTCTTCTAAATGTGTCCATTTCTAATGTCTTATCAATTAGTATACTCTTGTTAAAATAATTTTTTTAAAGGCAAAAATAGAAGACAAGAAAAAATTAAGTTTTCTGGAAAGGAAGAGGTAGTATTCAATTTGTCCAGTCTTGTATAACTATATCTGTTAATCTGAGCAACAGACTTGATGATAAAAATAGATAATAGAATATTTATTGTTAACTAGCTGTTCTTATTTTGAAGATCTGTAGCATATGTATTGTTGTATGCTACTGTTTCTGTCCTTGTTTCTGTGATTTGCTTTTGCTTTTGTTTTTTTTTTTTTTCTGCGCAGCTCTTTATTGCTCTCCCACATCTGTCTTCTCCCTCTCCCGAGGCCCCTGCTCTTAGCTTATAAGTCTCAGGGCTTCCAACCGTGGGGTGCCACGTATGTACTGTCCATTGGTCCAGGTATGCGGAAGCAATGCATTAGCCCAAGCCTTGGCCTTTTATGGAGTTGTTTACTACCAGGA
>NW_004528487.1:0-3110 GCF_000260255.1 Octodon degus
TCTTTTACTGCATTTCCTCCCTATGTTTCTGTAGTTGCTTCTTTACTTCAGATGCTATGAGTTCTGATAGTTCTTTTTTTATTTCAGAAAAGAATTGCACTCTTATTTCCTCTATATTCTTTCTGCTGTTGCTTATTTTCTATCAACCCTATTAATTCATGCATTTGAACTGACCTAGTGTCCTCCGTACTTGTTCTGGGTAGGCACTGGATTTCCTCCATATGTTTCTTCATTTCATTCTTTAGTGCAGATGTTATTAATTCAGGGATTTCTTTTTTATTTTCAATCTGAGTACCTCTATACCTTTCTGCAGCTGTTTCTTTATTTCAGAAGCTATTGATTCATTGCTTTGAGCTGTGTGAATCCCAATTTGTTCTGTGTTAGTGCCCTCTGCACTTGTTACAGGTGGGCTTAGATTCTGAGGTTGTCTTTTGTTCTTTCTAGTCATTTTGTGTAGCACTGTCTTCTGACTTTTGTTGTAGATCTTTGTTGTAGTTATAACCTTCACACATACTGAAGTTCAGGTGCATTTCTACAGAGTTTGGATTTATCCAGCTGTGCCTGGCTTGGGTCTTGCTGCTGTGCTCAGCTCCTTCCCGCTGCTGCCCTTGAGGGTGAACCTGTTGTGCCCTGTGGCAAGGTGTTCTGTTCCAGGACTAGCTGGGTGGTTCTATCCTCTACACTCTCTGCAGGGATTGCAGCTGCAGGGTTACACCCCAAGCGTGTATGCCAGGCCTGAGCTCTTCCTGGAGGGGGCAAGTTGGAGTAGGGGAGAGGAATCTCTCCCACACCCTCACTTTGTCTGGGCTAGGACTGTGTCTAGGGGTTCCTGGAATGCAGCAGGGGTTCCTACTCGGTGGGCTGTGTGGGGGAGGTGCTGCATAGTGGTAGGGGGCATCCCAAGGGGGTGGGAAAGGGTCTCACCCATGCTGCACCTAGGCTGGGACCAGTGTTTGGTTCTGCTGGTGCAGGGTAGCAGAAAGTTCTCCCACACATTCACCAGACCTGGTCTTGGACTGGGTCTGGGGGTTTCCGGAACGCCTGTGATTGAGATTTTAATTTCCTCTATATGTCTTTGACTCTGCTTCATTCGATCTATTTCTTTCCTGAATTGCTCTTTCAAGGAATCTGTCATTTTTCTAATCTCCTCTATTTTTTTTTATCATTGTCTTCTTTAGAAGCAGTTATAAATTATTTTACTGCAGTGTTTTGTTCAGTTTGGGTTTCCTCCCTATGTTTCTGCAGTTGCTTATTTATTTCAAATGCTATGAGTTCTGAGAGTTCTTTTTTATTTCAGAAAAGAATTGTGCTCTGATTTCCTCTATATCTTTCTGCTGTTACTTATTTACTATAGACGCTATTAATTCATGAATTTGAGCTGAGCTAGTGTTCTTTGCACTTGTTCTGGGTAGGCATTGAGTTTCCTCCACATGTTTCTGCATTTGATTCTTTGCTGCAGTTGTTATTAATTCAGGGATTTCTTTTTTAATTTCCAATCTGTGTTCCTCTATACCTTTCTGTTCCTGTTTCTTTATTTCAGAAGATGTTGATTCATTGCTTTTAGCTGTGTAATTCCCAATTTGTTCTCTGTTAGTGTCCTCTGCACTTGTTATGGCTGTGCTTGGGTTCTGAGGTTGCATTTTGTTCCTTTTCATCATTTTGAGTAGCACTGTCTACTGACGTTTTTTGTATATCTTTTTTACAGTTATAATCTTAGCACGTACTGAACTTCAGGTGCAGATCTACAAAATTTGGATTCATCCAGCTGTCCCTGGCTTGGGTCTGGCTGCTTTTCTCAGCTCCTTCCTTCTGCTGTCCTTGTCGGTCAACCTGTTGTTCCCCTCCTGGACTAGCTGGGTGGTTTTATCCTCTACACTCTCTGCAGGGATTGCAGCTGCATGGTTTCACCCCAGGCCTGTATACCAGGACTGAGCTCCCCCTGGAGGGGACAAGGTGGATTAGGGGGGAAGGGTAGCTCCACCACACACTCACAGGGCTTGGCCTACCTTGGATCTGGGGGTTCCCTGAACATAGCAGAAATTCCTGACCTGCGTGCGGGATGTGTGGGGGTACTATGTATTATTGGGGGGCATCCCACATGGGTGGAAGTGGGTTTCAACCACGCTTTACCTCAGCTGGAACCAGTACTAATTCCCTCCAGCACAGGGTAGCCAGAAGCTCTCCCCCACCCTGACCGGGCCTGAGCTAGGAATGGGTCTGGTTGTTCCCAGAATGTGGCAGAAATTCCTACTAAGCGGATAGGGTGGGGAAGTGCTGCGAAGCGGTGAGGGCGTCCCAAGGGGGTAGAAGATGTTCTCACCCAAGCCTTGCCTGGGCTGGGACCAGTAGTAGGTCCCCCCGGCATAGGGTAGCTGTAAGCTTTCCCACACACTCACTGGGCCTGTGCTAGGACTAGGTCTGGGGGTTCCCTGAACGCGGCAGAAATTCCTACTTGGTGGGCATGGTGGGGGAGGTGCTGCATAGTGTTGAGTTGCATCCCAAGCATGTGGAAGAGAGTCTCACCCACGCTGTGCCTTGGCTGCGACCAGTAGTAGGTCCCACCATTGTAGTGTAGCTGGAAGCACTTCCCACACACTCCTCTTTTCTTTAATTTTATTAAGAAACAAATAGCAATGAGAGAGCTTCAAAACCAATTAATAGGAGAGTTTCAATAATTAATACATTGCGTATTGTTATATTCTTGGTTGTTATTCATTGTACAAGATGCAGAGACGATATCCTGTCCACAAACACTATTAGAAAAAGTCTTTCTATTCATTGAATTAAGGGGAAGTATCTCTATATCTATCCTAACCATTTTCTATATACAGATACAAAATGGTCCTTCCTTTGTATCCCCATTTTTGTTTAGTTTTGTTAAAGATGGGTATTCAATTGCCCTTTAAATATTGTAGTGCATGAATTCAGCAAAATAATCCAATCTAGTCCAGTAGTCCATAATAGTAGTGGGTTATTTGTAGGACTGGCAATGTCAGAAGATGTTGACTTGAGACTTTACAGCTCAGCATATTAATATGGCTTTACTTTTTTTTTCAACAAATAATACACTGCATATATTCTTCTTAGTGATTAATTGCTGTAAAAGATGC
>NW_004528488.1:0-620 GCF_000260255.1 Octodon degus
TATGCAGGACTATATAAAAATATATTAGATGAACCCTTATTTAAAGGTCATTGAAGATTTCTATGAAGCAGTACCAATCTTATGTTGGGTTATACACATATTTTTTTATATATGTTGTGTGTATGTGTGTATAAAAGACAGGGAAGAAGTAATATGAAGTCAACAGAAAATGGAAATATACTTTTTAAAGTTTCTAACACTAGGAGAATATATCATATGATGTGTTTTAAATAAATTGTAAGTCAAAGATATTGTATAAATCTTAGAACAAAAATTAAGATAAGCAATATCCAGAAAATTAAATACTAATTAATTAAAAATTAAATGTTTCAAAACAATTGAACTAAGAATAAGTTTTCATGACAGCAAAGAAGTACTAAGAGTAAAACATAAAATAAATACTGGATGGCAAATAAATGACCAGCACTTCTAACAGTTTGAGGATAGGATATTGCACAAAGTTCTAGTGTGTTGTGGACATGCATAATGACCATGACAGTTACTGGTGGCCAGGTTTCACTTGTGGGACTGAGCTACAGCTATCTTTGAAATCCACACTGTAGACTCAGGTGGAATCATGACCCATAGGGTGGAAGAGATGTCCATTTGTAGAGTGTGCT
>NW_004528488.1:1683-3228 GCF_000260255.1 Octodon degus
TAGCACCAGGTCCAGATCTACAAAGTTCAGATTCCTCCAGGCCGGTGTTGCTTGGATCTGACTGCTGGGCTCCACTTCTTTCTGCTGCAGCCATTAGATTTGAGCCCTTTGTGTCACTCTGGCAAGATGTTCTGTTCCTGAATCACCTGAGTGGGTCTTGTCTCTAGCCTCTTTGCAGGGAATTCTGCTAAAGGGTTCCACACTGGGCCTGCACTTTCATGTGCCGGGCCTGCACTCTGGGTCTATTCAGGATCTGGCAGCCCTGGGTCTTCTCACCTCACATGCCGGGCCTGTCCTCTGGGTCTATTCAGGATCTGCAGACCAGGGTTGTCTCACTCACTAGCCGGGCCTGGGCTCTAGGTCTATTCAGGATCCGGCAGCTCTGGGTCTTCTTACCTCACCTGCCAGGCCTGCACTCTAGTAATGGATTCTTAAGTTACTATATTAAAAGAATGGACAAAATTGAGAAAAACAAAGAATGAACTTCACTAAGTTAAAATGTTTGCATTTCAAACAAATGTAATTCAAACAATATACAGAACGGGAAACATATTTGTGTAACAAGTATCCTAGTAAGGTTGTGTAGAAATAATTACTTAAAATACCTAAAATTTCATAGCCACCTTATGGTTATAGACAAAGTAAAATCAAATCAAAGTTTCTTCACTGGCCTATATCAACTGATCTCCAACAGTGCTTTTCAGACCTCACCACCACAGCTGCAATGGGACCACAGCAGCATACAAGACAGATCCCTTGTCTCCTACTGTGAGGTCCATATATTAGAAGCTACTTATCTTTGAGATCTAATTCATTTAAATTACATAGAATTATTTGTTTGTTGGGAATAAATGCACATTAATTAGTGCATTAATTTTAAGCAACCTAATGCTTTGGAGCAGTGGAACATAGGAAGAATAGCTCTTTGACTGGTTTCTCAAAAATTCTTATTGAAATTGGTATGCTAAAAGTATGCCATTGGGCCAGCCAGAAAGCTCAGCAGACTAAAGTGCCTGTTTAGGCCGATGCAGGGACCAGGGTTCAATCCCTGGCGTGCCATGCAGGCCCCACACTCATGGTGTGCTGAAACAGTTACTGAGACTGGGCTTGGTGGCCTGCACCTGTAATCCCAGTGCTCAGGCGGCTGAAAACAGGAGCTCACTATGAATCTGATCTGTGTAATGAGACCCTGTAGACCCTATACTAAAATATAAAAATAAAAAATGAAATAAAAATAAGAACAAAATAAATAAATAAATAAATATGTGCTATCTATTGCTTTGAGGGTAATTTTATGTCAGTTTATCTTATTCAGAAATTCAACCATTCCACTTTAGTTTGCAATTTTTAACAGAATTGAACAATGTATAGTATTCCTTGAAACAAATTTTAACTTTCTCTGCATTGTGATCATACCCTTATTTCCAGACTTGTTTCTAATTTAGCGTGTCTCTGTTCTCTCCTTTTCTGATTAATTATAGAAGCATGTCTTTTTTCTTTTCTCTCTTCCTTCTATTCCTCTCACTCTCATTTACTCTCTTTTAT
>NW_004528489.1:0-511 GCF_000260255.1 Octodon degus
AGCCCCCTAGAGTAGACTTTTCAAGTTCCAAAAAATTGTTGAATTTTTTACTGGGCTTGTGTTGGATTTATAGATTCATTTAGAGAGACCTGACATCTTTACAGTATTAAATTTCTTTTTCGAAGTAAAAGGTTGTCTTACCATTTATTTAAGGCTTAGTTTATGTCATATATAAAGTTTTATAGTTTTCACTGTACAGGTCTTGCACAGTTCCTGTTAGATTCATTCCTATTTGTAAGTTTCCATTGTTGTATATCAGTTTTTTTCTTCTCCATTATGCCAGTCCACTTAGAATTTTTTGGTTAAATAGCTGCATCTGCAAACAGTATGCTTCTTTTCCAATACTTACGCCTTTATTTTATTTTTTAATTTTCACAGTATTAATTTGACCTTTAATACAATGTTGAATAGTTAAAGCCATTTAGGACATTTACCATAGGTTTATGGTACATACTCGTTTGAGTTTCAGGAAGTTTCCTTGTATTTTTTTTTTTTTTTTTTTTTTTTTTTT
>NW_004528489.1:1781-3197 GCF_000260255.1 Octodon degus
TTACAGCCTCCCAAGAGCTGGGCTTACAGGCATGTGCGTCACCACACCTAGCCTCTGTTGTCTCAGCATGCCCCAGGGGCAGGGCTGGCACAGCAGGCCCCAGGAATCGAACCCCTGGCCCGTGCTTTAATCCGCTGAGCTGTTTGGCCAGCCCATAAATAACTATTTTAATTGTTTCTTCAGACATTTAGTTTTAGATATGAATTTAGCTCTTTTACCCCCAATCCACATCCATATACTTTGTTTTCCCCTCATCCTAACTATAATTTATAATATAATCAATAGACTGTTGTATTGGATAAACCAACATTCAACGCATACATTCATAATGTCTTTGTAAATATTACTCAAATGAACCGTGAGCTATGCTTTGAATTACATTTCCTTTCTTGTACGACTTTTGTTTACCCTGGAGTTAATAATTAATTCCATTTTTGTTTGCTTTGTGTGTCTCACTAATTCAGCCTCACAATTGTCTATTTAGAAGCAAGTCATCTCAAAATGCTATCTGTAAGATTACCCAATCATGACCTAAAGTGACCAAAGGAGACTTAAACTTCTGATCTTCATAAGCATTGCTATGAAAGAGAAGTGTGAATTGCGCCTTTAAAGTTAGGTATACACCTTCTTGCCTTTCACCAGTATTTGAAAACATTTTATTGAGAGGCCCTTGCCACCCCTGCAGCTAGTGACCTAGCATGTCCTAGGGAGTCCTTAACAGTCTCCTCTCCAACACTCCTAGCTTTTCTTACCCTTACTGTACATTTTGATTTTGTATTTAACCAAAGTACTTCGTTATGACAGGAAGCAAGGAAATGCTCGAAGATTGAAGGATCTGTGTAAAAAGAACACAGGAGCCAGCCTAACGAAGTTCTCATTGGCCAAAGTTAGGACAGTTTGAACATGAAGAAGCATAATGATAGTAATCGTTTAAAAATTGAATTTTTTAAGTGCATAGTGATACTAAATATCACTATGGATAAATATAAAAATGAATAAAAGTAGGAAAGGAGAACAAAATTTTCTTTACAAAAGCATGCTAAGGGCCGGCCAGATAGCTCAGCAAACTGCTTAGGCAGAGCGCAGTGGCAGGGGTTCGATCCCTGGTATGCCTGCTGGCCCCACCCCCGAGACACATTGAGATGAGACTGGGCATGGTGTGCCCACCTATAATCCCAGCGCTTGGAAGGCCGAAAACAGGAGGATCACTATGAGTCCGATCTACATAGTGAGACTCTGTACTAAGTACATTTTGAAAAATGCTAGTTAAAAAATTTAGAAATAGCTCCAGCAGAAAAGTATAAAAACGAAGTATAAGAAGTAAAGCCGGCCAGGGAGATGGCTCAGTAGAATAAGCGCTTTCCTGGCAAGTGCAAGGGCTTGAGTTCAGTCCCCGGTTCTGCAAAAAAAAAAAAA
>NW_004528490.1:0-999 GCF_000260255.1 Octodon degus
ATCTATGAGGTATATGAATAGTACTTTAATTGTGATTGCATTGAATCTATATAACAATTTTTGGAGTATGGCCATTTTCACAATGTTGGTTCTTCCTATTCAGGACCAAGGAATAGCTTTTCACTTTCTGAAATCCTCTTCCTTATTTTTTCAGTATACTCTAATTTTCACTGTATAAATCTTTTACTTCCTTTGTGAGATTGATTCCTAAATATTTAATTTTTATAGGTGTTATTGTGAAAGATGTGGGTTCCATAATTTCTCTCTTGGTGCATTTGTTGTTTGTGTATAGGAATGCTATTGATTTTTGAGTGTTGACTTTGTATCCTGCTATGCTACTGTTTTGGTTTTTAAATCTACAGTTCTCTTAGTGGAGTTTTGGGGGTCTTCTATGTACAGTATCATGTCATCTACAAAAATGATAATTTCAATTTTTCCTTTCCAATCATCATTCCTTTTATTTCTGTTTCTTGTCTCATCGCTGTGGTTAATGTTTCCTGAACTATATTGAATAGTAGTGGTGATAGTTGTCATCCTTGTCTTTTTTCTGATTTGAAAGTGAAGGCTTTCAATGTATGTTCATTTAGTATGATGTTAACCGTTGGTTTGCCATGGATGGCTTTTACCAGGTTGACATAAAGACCATATATTCCCATTTTCTGTAGGTTTTTTATTTTTTATTATGAATGAGTGCTGGACTTCATCAAAAGCTTTTTCTGCATCTATTTATTTTTTTTTACTTCTTAAATTTTATAAAGCACTTGCAAGTGGGTGCCAGGGCTGGGGGTTCGGTCCCCAGACCTGCCATGCCGGCCCAGCCCCCAGGGTATGCTGAGACAGCGATCAAGATGGTGTGGTGGTGTGCACCTGTAATCCCAGATCTTGGGAGGCTATAAACAGGGAGATCACTATGAGTCTGATCTAGTAGTGACACCCTGAACACCCTGTAGACTCTTCCCTAAAATACAAATAAATAAATAAATAAATAAAATTTTAATT
>NW_004528490.1:2559-3331 GCF_000260255.1 Octodon degus
TGTCCTCTTTTAAAGCTGATATTCAAAGTCAAACAGTATCTTCTGAACTATCTTTTCTTCTTTCTTTCTTTCTTTCTTTCTTTCTTTCTTTCTTTCTTTCTTTCTTTGTATTTTAGGGAAAGGTCTACAGGGTGTACAGGGTCTCACTACTAGATTGGACTTTTAGTGATTCTCTTGTTTACAGCTCCCAAGAGCTGGGATTACAGTTATGCCCTGGGGGCGGGGCCAGCCCAGCAGGCTTGGGGATTGAACCCTGGCCCTTGCACCTGCTTGCAGGTGCTTGAATCTGCTGAGCTATTTAGATGGCCCTTTCTATCTGTTTATAGATCCTTTCTTTGTGGTTGTACATGTACAACAGTCTTATAAGAGGGAATAATTTGTATTGAACAGAGTATTAATTGTAATATCTTGTTGTGTTTTTACATCCTTCATATAGCTTTAAAAATTAGTTAAAATCAGGGCTGGCCAGATAGCTCAGTGGACCAAAGTGCCTGCTTTGGCAGAGCACAGTGGCCGGGTTTCAATCCCCAGAATGCAGTGCTGGCCCTGCCCCAGGGGTGCACTGAGCTGGTGACTGAGCCTGGGTGTGATGATCCGTGCCTGCAATCTCAGTTCTTGGGAAGCTGAAAACAGGAGAATCACTAGAGTCCAATCTACATAGGGAGACCCAATAGACCCTGTACTAAATACATAAAAAATATAAATAAATAATAATAAAAATTAGTTAAAATCACAAATATTCTTTTTTCTTTTCTTTTTTTTTTTTTGGCAA
>NW_004528491.1:0-1116 GCF_000260255.1 Octodon degus
GGGCTAGGACTGGGTGTGGGGGTTCCCGGAAGTCTCAAATAGTAATTTTGGTAGTAATTTCTAGTGTACCATTGTTCTCAAGGTTCCTGCAATTCCAGTGAAGTTGATACCAGCCACAACTGAAGGAAGTGGCAAGCTGCAATTTTCCTTCTAGGAAAAATACTTTCATTGCACATTGCTGTTCTTCCTGTCAGGCTAAAGGGCTAGTGCTTTTTAGAGTGCTTTCCCTGTTTTCTGACTTTCTTTGCCTTTATAATGACGCACCACGTTTTTCCCTTTTTTGTCGCGTTGTGCGGCCTTTCTCTCCCTTTGTCTTATACCCACTTGAAACCCAGCTGTAGGTTCCACTTCCTCGGGCTCATGTGGCACTTCCTCTTCCAGGTTCTGTTAAGCTTGAGCACCTTCACCATTGTCAGCTGCCCTGCTGTGGGAAGCGTTGGGATGCAGCCCCTCATTCCACAGCCATGATTCAAGTCTGACCACGGGCTCCCCTCTGCTCATGAAGTTCTACCCTCTGTGATGGCTTTCTCTTCTTTTAGAAAAATAAAGCATCATTAATGTACTTTCATATTTTAAATAGGTTCTATGTTTACTAAGTTTTCAAAAAAATTGTTTTTACCTCATGAACTTGTTTTTAATTAAACTTTTTCAACCAGAAACAGCTAGTTGCCTTCACTTGAGTGAAGTACAACAGAGTTTTTCCAGTAGGAATAAAAACCAATATATTTGGATTGGCCATGTTTCATTTAGTGTTCGAGTTTCCAGGAGCAACTGAAAGCCATCACATGAGGAATAAGCTTGCATTAATAATAAAATATTTAAACTTTGAAAAATAAAAAAAAAGATGAGAAAAAAAATAATATTTACCATGGAAATGACTGACATTCCTGTAGATAAGGGGTGACCCATGCAGGATACAGTAACGTGAAGGAGCTCTGCACTACGGGACCGTCCCATGTGACAGTCGCCTCTGCTCCCATCAGCCACCAGCTGCTGAGGGTGCACGCCATGCAGGGAGCTCGCATGCTCACAGCCTGCTCTTCAAGGGCTCTGGGGTGCTGGGAACATGGGCCTGGGCTATCAGATTTAGAATGTGAGCCCTCAGCTTTCCCACAC
>NW_004528491.1:2846-3396 GCF_000260255.1 Octodon degus
AAACATGAGGGACACTAGGGGACATACCTCCTCCATGCCACATTATTGTATCATTGGCATTTCTAGTGCTAGTATAGATCTCATCACTGCCATTCAGTTTCCATCTTAAGTCCTTTCCTTCTGTCGTCTGGGCAGAGCCATAAGGGCTCCAATCTATGACGCTTCCATAGGAAGTATTAACCAACACCCGGGCTGCTTCTCCTCTACAGACTTTCCAAAGTACCCAATCACTGAGATAAGCAACATTGGTATTCTGGCAGGTGGCAGATCTGGCAGTGGAAACATTCCATCAGCAGCTATACCTTTAAAATTTTTTATCATAGGAGAAGAAAAAGTCTCTTTTTTCCTCCCTTACCTCCAGTATTATTATTTACTATAGATAACCAGACTCGTGTACTTGCTTTTAAGCAATGAGCTCCATTCCCAATGCAGATAGGCCAGCCTTCTACTCCAATCTCATAAAATGGAATTTTGGTTCCTCTTCTGCTGGCACTGCTGGTCCCCAGGCATCATATGGGCCAGGTAGCCAGGAGCTTTCATTAACATATAT
>NW_004528492.1:0-685 GCF_000260255.1 Octodon degus
GCACTCCAATACATGTTCCTGTATACAGCACAATACAGAACTCTGACTAAAACGTCACTTTTGTTACTAAAGTACTTCACAATTCTGCTCTCTGAAGAGTGGCAAATCAATCAGTCTCCTAAAAGAAAGCATCCGTGAAGTTTGTGACTTTCCACCTGCAGGTTCAGAGAAACTACAGAAGTTTGTTCTCTCTCCCATTCATTCCTATGGGCCAACAGCCACAAACACGTTTCTAGAATCCTGTGAGTTGAGAGAGCTGCTTGCTTCTTCTGCATGATTTCTGTTTCTAAGTGTGAGTTCTTAATGCAGAAGAGCCAGCTAAGCTCCAGCTTCTTAGCGAAGAAGGTCACTCCAATGCCTGTTCGTGTATACAGCACAACTCAGAACACTGGCTAAAACCTCACTTTTGTAAGTAATGTACTTCACTGTTCCACGCTGTGAAAAGAGTGGCAAATCATTCAGTCTCCCAATAGAAAGCATTTGTGAAGTTTGTGACTTTCCACCTAGAGGTGTAGAGAACCTGCACAAGTTTGTTCTCTCTCATATTCAGTTATAAGGGCAAAGAGCCAAAATCACGTTTGTAGATTCCAGTGGCCTGAGAAGAGCTGCTCTTTTCTACTGCATGATTTGTGTTTCTAAGTGTGAGTTCTTAATGCAGAAGAGCCAGCTAAGCTCCAGCTTCTTT
>NW_004528492.1:2234-3052 GCF_000260255.1 Octodon degus
AGGTTCACAGAAACTGCACAAGTTTGTTCTCTCTCCAATTCATTCCTATGGGCAAAGAGCCACAAACATGTTTCTAGACTCCACTGCGGTGAGTAGAGCTGCTTGTTTCTTCTGCATGATTTGTGTTTCTAAGTGTGAGTTCTCAATGCAGAGGAGCCAGGTAAGCTTCAGCTTCTTTAGGAAGCAGGGCACTCCAATACCTGTTCCTGTATACAGCGCAACACAGAACTCTGGCTAAAACGTCATTTTTGTAACTAAAGTACTTCACTGTTCCGTGCTGTGAAAAGAGTGGCAAATCATTCAGTCTGCTAAGAGAAAGCATCCATGAAGTTTGTGACTTTCCAACTGCAGGTTCAGAGAAACTGCACAAGTTTGTTCTCTCTCCCATTCATTACTAAGGGCAAAGAGCCACAAACACATTTCTAGGCTCCAGTGCCCTGAGGAGAGCTGCTTGTTTCTACTGCATGATTTCAGTTTCTAAATATGAGTTCTTAATGCAGAAGAGCCAGCTAAGCTCCAGCTTCTTAGGGAAGAAGGGCACTCCAATGCCTGTTCGTGTATACAGCACGACGCAGACACTGGCTAAAACCTCACTTTTGTAAGTAAAGTACTTCACTGTTCCACGCTGTGAAAAGAGTGGCAAATCATTCAGTCTCCTAAGAGAAAGCATTCATGAAGTTTGTGACTTTCCACCTGGAGGTGTAGAGAAACTGCACAAGTTTGTTCTCTCTCATATTCAGTTATAAGGGCAATCAGCCAAAAACACGTTTCTAGAATCCAGTGCCGTGAGAGAGCTGCTTGTTTCTTCTGCATGATTT
>NW_004528493.1:0-3313 GCF_000260255.1 Octodon degus
GGAATGAGATCAAACTCTTGTGACTACAAGCATGTGGAGGTGTGGATGATGCCCACCATCCTTGCCTTTAGTCCTCCAGAACCTGGTAATTAGTGGGTGCTCTATATTGGTTTGCTGATTAATAGCAAATAAATGCTCTCAATCCTGCTGAAAACACTTGAGGTACTCAAATTCTGGCTCAAAACTATAGGGGCACCAATGGTCTTAAAGCAGAGGCTCTGTTGCTGTTTTCGAAAGAGCACTGAAGCTTTTCAGTGAGTACTCTGTTGGGTGAAGAATTTTCTAATGAGAACTATTGGGCTAGATGTAGAGGCTTAACTTGCATAGCTGTGAGATGGAGCTGAGAGATCTGGAGAAAGGTCCTGCCTGCTTATTTTCTAATGCTGTGATCTGGACCCAGCGAATACATCTTCTTACAATCTTTCCCAGGCAAAGGCAAGATGAGAGAAGACCTAGCTGAAAAAAACTTCCTCTTAGTTGCTTAGAAATGCACCACTTAAATAAATATGGACACAAGGAGAACTGCTTGCAGAAGAGATGGGTGTCACACACTCAGGTGATGCTCTTATTGAAGGGCAAGTGCTTGGCTCTGTGTTGCACACAGACTTTATTTTTTCAAATATATTTGGTGATTACAGGGTCTCACTAAGCAGCTTGGACTCTCTGATTCTTCTATTTTTCAGCCTCTCCAGCATTCAGATTGCAGGAGTACTCCATCATCCCAGACTGGACTGTGTGGCCATCTCAGCCCACCCTGTAGGCAGGATTGGTGGGGCTTGTGGTGTTAGGGATCTAAAGGTAATCTCTGCATTTGCTTACACTTGCATAAGGAAGCAATTTAGTCCTCTGAGATATCTCGCCAGCCTGTGTTCACAGTTTGTGAAGCATATGTGTGTGACCCATGGCCTGCAGGATGCATGCAGTGGGGATAGCAGCTGCAGAGGATCATGAACTTTTAGCTTTATTTTGTAATTTTTAGCAATATTTTTCTGGAGTGCATTGTGCAGAACTCAACACAGACTGTGTAAGTGAGAAGGAACTGTGAACCTCAGGGTACATTGCAGAGCTTACTCTATCCTGAATTACCACACACAATCCTCTTGTGAACAACTATTTTCAAGGATGAATCACAGAGAGCATAAAATTACATCAAGTCTTTCTGACATGCTTCTTGAGAATCACCAGGAATAGGAACCACGTTCTTCGAACCAGGTAGATTCACTTTAGTTTCACAAAACTAGACCAAGCTCTATGTATGCATGACCCCCTTTAGAAAAGTTATAATAAAACCATAAGAAATTTTTTGATATATATTTACTTATTTATTTTGGCTTTTGGCCGAGCTTGGGATTGAACTCAGACCCTTGAGTTTGCCAGGGAAGCACTTATTCCACTGAGCCATCTCCCCAGCTCCCCAAATTTGATATTTATGTACATTACCTCTATAGGTAATGGGTGCTTTAAATGAGACCGAAAACCATTTCTTCTACCTCTATATTAAATAAAATTTAAACTAAAAATTTGGACAACAGTTCTAAATGGTCCAGATTGTCAATAAAGTTTACAAAAGAACATGAATTTAGAAGGCAAGTTTGGCATGGGGTCAAAGAAGCAGCAACTGAACTTCCAAGCTTCCCAAATTCCTTGTGGACCTTATATGATCAAATGTCCACTGTTCCTGGACTCTTTTTTCTTCTTAGTGTGTGGGTTATAAAGAAACAAGAAGGAGGTGATCCTTTACACATAATTCTTTAATGTGTTTTTGTTTCTTAGTTATTTTAGGCTATGAAGTTTGTATTGTTTTCTATCAACATTTTAGGTGGCTATGTTATTTAGCAAATTGTAAATCCTTTAAGAACATATTTCAATTCCACAACTTCCTTTTTGCTTTGTGTGAGTTCATTTACTTTCCATTTTTTACATACAATTCTCTTAGGAATAATGATTATGTTCTTGTCTCCTTCTAAGGATACAAGATGATCATGTAAAATAGCTTTCCTAGCTTAGTGTGTACTTTCATTTTTAACTTACTCTTTATGTTTCCAATTGGTACAGAAAGGAATTGTACAGAAACATAGTCTTATGCAAGGTGTAATATGTACTTTTCATTCTCAAAAACATTTGGCAACCTATGAAGATGAAGTATTTGCTTTCTACTTTATTTACTTCCTTGTGAGAGTGTGAAAGCATGCAAACATTTGTGTTTTTATCCTCCTTTGCACTACACATCATCCTACATACCACTTGTTACACTTGTGTAAACTATATTAGATATAAATAGTCTAAGTATTCACAGTTTTCTATTATTCAAGGTGTTTCTAACCCATGTATAAATACATGTTTTTACATTTTTACTGAGAAAGAAATAGCAGTGAGACAGTCTCAAAACAGGTTAGTAGAACAGTTACAAAAATGACTACATTCCATATTGGTGACTTATCTAATTTTTAATAATTTTGAGAAATAATAACACAATATTGAAAGAAGAAATTTATTGTGAAGTTCATTGCATGCTGTTTGTGGTTGTCTGTATTTGTGTGTGTGTGTGTGTTTGTGTGTGTGTCCTGTGCATAAAATTATGGTTCTATTTACAACGTCAATGGTGGTATTGTTGTCCTGTTTTAATATCCGTTGTCAGAAATGTAACACAGGTAGAGTTTGGGCATAGGGGTACACGCCTGTAATCCAGCACTGGGAAGACTCAAAACAGGAAGATCACTATGAGTCTGAGCTTCGTGGTGAGACCTTGTACCAAATACGTACAATTAAAAACAAGCAAACAACAAATGAAATATAGCACAGTACTCATGGAGAATTTTAAGAGTGTGGAATTTGCACATTTGTGGGGTCTGTGATTAGCGGATAACTTCTCTACTTTTCTGAAAATTACAATTGCTTTTAAAGAGTTGAACAACTTGATGTGAGGCTAGAAACAAGGTATTTATTTATTTATTTATTTATTTATTTAATGTGGCTGGCTCAGCCCACTCTGGAGACTGTGCTATTAAGGCATGTGGTTCCAGGGATACAACCAGGGTCCCTGTGTGCTTGGCTTAGATTGCCTAAGAAGGAGCTTTAGAGTGCTTAGCTTTCTCACCAGCCCTAGAAATGTGTTTTAAAACAAGTAAAGAAACATGCTACCTAACAAAGTAGTCAATGTACATAGAAAAATTGGGATAAGTATATAACACAAATGAAGATTAGACTGATAGGTAATTATGTCAATAACTACTTTGACAGAACCAGTTCTAGCCCAGACCTGGAGAGTTGTGGGAGAGCTTCCGGCTACCCTGCACCAGTGGGACATATTACC
>NW_004528494.1:0-773 GCF_000260255.1 Octodon degus
TTTAATGTTCAATGCCTGAATCCATTTCACTACAGTGAAAAGAAGGATATTAGGCAGGTATGGTGGCACCTGTCCGTAGAACCAGAGCTCCTAGAGGGTGAAGCAGGAGGATCACAAGCTCGAGTCCCACCTTCGTAACTTAGGACATAGGGAGACCCTGTCTAGAAATGTTAAAAATGCAAAGGTCTAGGCAGTAGTGCAATGTGGAACCCTGGTCCTCAGTCCTCAGCCCCAACACACAAAGATACTATGATTATTTTTCATCAGATTTTTATTATTGGCAACATTATGAAATAATGGATTTAAAGTATCTGAAATCTTTCACGCCACTGCAGTGACTATCTTAAAGGATGCTTAAATTGTTCCATTTTAAATTTCATTTTTCTTTTTCTTTTTTTTAAGATTTATTTATTTATTTACTTGGTACAAGGTCTCATTGCACAGCTCAAACTTGTAATGATCCTCCTGTCTGTCTCCCCAGGGCTTGGATTACAAAGGTGCACCTCCATGCCCAGTTTCGGTGGCCAGCACAGCACAGAACCAGTATGGCATGTGTGCCAGGGATCCAACCCAGGTCCTTGTACTTGCCAGGCAGGCACTTAGTCCACCAAGCTTCTCCCAGGACCCAATATTATTCTTTTCCATTCCATCCTATAGCTGGTGATATGGGCAGGGTCCATATGAATGAGGGGCTCTCTTTTTTTTAAAAAAAAAAAAAGTCAATATAGACAGGATGGTAATTAATTCTTAGTCTTAATTTTTTCTGAAACTCT
>NW_004528494.1:2023-3184 GCF_000260255.1 Octodon degus
TCTCTCTCTCTCTCTCTCTCTCTCTCTCTCTCTCTCTCTCTCTCATATCAAATGTCTAGTAAAGCTCTGTGCAACATTTTGAACAAAATTTTCTGTGGCTCCTTTACTCCAGGCTCTTTGCTCCTGAAGTCCTGCTTCTTATGTTAGGCCTAAAATCCTCATCTGGAAAAAACAAGCTGTTCCTATTTCAGGAAATAAAATTTTAAGCCATGTTCCTTGTTGAACGGATCAATGTTTGTACTGTCCCTGTCTTTCTGGTATTATTAAAAGCCAGTCACAGGCTCATCATTTCAATATGATTACAAAGAAACGTAGCAACGGAAGGCAAAAGATGTACTGACCTTCGCTGGGCAATCAAACTGCAGATAAGGGCATGAAATCTGGTGCTTCTTCAAGTAGCAATATGGGACAGGAGAGAAGAGAGACATGTTATTTATCACAGACAATACTCAGCACAATTTTATTGCTCCTCAGAGAATCCAAAGCTTTTAAAGATGCTATTATTATTTGGAAGCCCTCCAGAGAGCACTAAGCATTAAAAATAGCACCTACACGCCGCTAAGTCAAATCACCTGTTTATGACTGAGCGATGAAAATCATTTAATAAGATAGTACAGGTATTCGTTCAAAACCATGCATACAGTTCATTTGCTCAAAGAAGAGAAAGACAATATCTGGCACGGCTCAATACGTATCCGTTAAATGAATAACTCAGATGAGAAAACAGATAATTTCTCCTTTAAAAAATTAAAGACATTAAATATTTTGTAAGAAAAGAAAATCTCTAAAGGAGCATCTTGTAGTCTTACATTTACACAACCTGCATAAAACCTTACCTTTGTAATAAGCACCTACTTTTCCTTTGGAGAACCTGCTTCTCCTGCTGTCTTTAGAATACAGATATAGGAGGACTATGACCCATGTCTCACGAGTCAAGAAAATGATCATTGGATCTGAGGTATTCTACTGAAAATCAGTACTCAAATTTTGTAACAACTACTGGAATGAGAAACCCTGCTGGGCTGGTAAACTGGTACACTGGAAAGTTCAAAGTCGTAATCACCATACAATAAGAAGTCTTGAGGCTGGGGAGACGGCTCAGTGGAATAAGCACTTCCCTGGCAAGCGCAAGGGTCTGAGTTCAATCCCCGGTTCTGCCAA
>NW_004528495.1:0-1133 GCF_000260255.1 Octodon degus
ATTTGCCAGCTTAATGATAGCTTTACACAACAACATTGGCCAGAGTTCAAATTCACAGGTTGTACTTGGAAGCAACACATTGTTATCTTCATCAAAAGGCAGGAAGTCGTCAATAGTTATCTTTCTCCAGCAACCCTAAAAGAAGAAGAAAGCAACAAGAACTTGATAATGCAATCAAGAACTTCAGTATTTTTTCTCATGCCTTATTGCATATTTCTAACATTGCTATTTGCTATTTTATCAGTTTATGTTAACTTTAGTATGAGAACTAATTTTCAATATTATTTTGGTTTAGCATTTTACTTCATTTTTATTAATGCGATTAACATCATTATTTCATTTTATAATTATTGCACACCCATATCTATGCGTCAATATTGTCCTTATTTCTGAGGTTTTGTGGGTACACAATGCAATAAATTAAAGTACTTCAAATAGAAGAAAACAATACATAAGCTTGGACATGATTAATTTATTGTATATAAACAGAATACAAGCTCTTCAAATACAACCTGAACAATCACTGCATATCTTGAGATGTTCTCACTGATCTTACACTTCTAATTCTGATACTAGGCCTACTTCTAATTAAAGATCTAATTTTTAAGATGGAATGAATTAATCTTATTTAGTAAAATACACATTTATGCGTATGTATATTTTACTTCATAATTAAAATAACATTAATATTTATGAAACATTTTAATTTAGTTTTATATGCTGTTTTATTATAAATTAATTCCTTTGCCAAAAAATGTTTTCAGTAATGACATCAAGCATTGTGAATTTTAAACTATGCATAACACATGGTCTATTATTATTAATTACTTATGGTTTAGCAGAGGAAGGTATATATGTAAAAAACATAAAATACAGTTTGTTCTAAGTGTGCTAGGACTAGAGAGGAGAGTATGACCAATTTGGCCAGACACAGTCATCACAAGAAAGTGACAACTACACTGAAGATCCAAGTAACGGCATGTTTTTCCCAGGTAGGTAAGAATATTAGGTGAAAATGTTTCAACTGCATGACAGTTGTAACCTTGAACTTCATGTTGGTTTAGAGTTTCTCTTTCTCTCCCTTAAGAGGTGACATAAATAAGGTGTGACAGATTTAAAGGAACCAGTGTGTC
>NW_004528495.1:1708-3345 GCF_000260255.1 Octodon degus
GGGGAGGAGCCCAGATGGAACTCAGGGGAACTAATTTACATAGAAATTCTGAATTTAGGATCTGTTTTGTTATATAACTATAGTGTTCACTCCTATCATCTAACGTACAAAATCATTAGTTACCAAAGTATGTCAATTTCTAAATTACACTTGCTGTTATTATTGTGAATTGTACCACTGTAACTAGGACCCCATACCTGTCTTAACCACATGTCCTCCCTTGAGTAACAACACTGGGAAGTGAAGGGGTAATAACCTCACCAAACTCCTGTACTGAAGGAAGAAGGACAATACCAAACAGAAACCAACATCTCACTCTCAATCAACACAAAAGGCAAGACCTCGGGAAATTCACAACCAAGAATCTCTGTCACGCACAAGAACAAACTCTTCATAGAGAAGCTCTGAGTGCACTGACATAGCCACCTACTAGCAAAATTTCACAGAAATCAAAGCAAGGAGTTTTTCTGAAATAGAAGATAACAAGACAAAGGAGCACAATGCAATCTCAAGCCCCAGCCCACCAAGAATAAATCCAAGAGACATCAGCATAGAAGAAATTGCAGAGATTCACATCTGAAATCTCTGAAATGACTGCAACTGAAGTAAAGAAACAACTCCAAAGGAGTACAGAGGAAATTATATCAGAAATAATCTCTCAGGTAAGAAAGAAATGATAATTATAATGAAAGAACTACTGAACACATCTAAAAAGACACTGATAGAAAAGAGAGTAACATAGAAACATGATGGAAACTTTGAATGAGCAATATAATAGGAAATAAATAGAATGCATGAAACAGATTCAAAGAGATGTCCAGGACATTAAAAGCTGGCAAAAACTGGCCAGAGTGCTAAGCAGATTGAAGTGCCTGCTTAGGCAGATGCAAGGACCAGGGTTTGATCCCTACCCCTGGGTTGCACTGAGACTAAAATTGAGACTGGGCATGGTAGCATGCCTGGAATCCCAGCACTTGGGAGGCCGAAAACAAGAGGATCACTACAAGTCTGAGCTGTGAAGTGAGACTCTATAGAGCCTGTACTAAATATATATATATATTTTAAGCTGGCAAAACTGTTTGAATAAAAGTGAAGATAGACTTTCAGATCTTGAGGGTATCACTGCAGGTAGCAGACAGGAAAGGAAAGATCTCTTAAAAATAACAAGGAACCAGGAATAATAGTCTAACAGCTACAAAATGACACAAAGATGAATGATATGAGACTAACAGGTGTCAATAAAAAAGGAGTCAACACAAATGACATAAAAGGAATATTTGCAGAAGTAATAGTAGAAAACTTTCCAAACAGGGAAAGAATATGACATGCAGTTAAGGAAGGAACATAGAACCCTAAATAGCATCAATCAAAATAAATCTATACCCAGACATGTAATAATCAAGATCCCAGAAATTCAGCACAAGAACAACATACTAAAAGCTGTTATGGAAAAGAAACAGATCATATTTAAAACCCATCAGAATCACAGCAGATTTCTCAATACTATAAGCCAATACATTTCAATTATAACCACCAATGTTAAATGGCCTCAATTCATTGATTAAAAGAAATAGACTGGCAGAATGGTTCAAGAAACAAAATCCAACAATATGCTGTATATAAGAAATATATTGGAC
>NW_004528496.1:0-567 GCF_000260255.1 Octodon degus
CCATGCAGGCAAGAAGAGCATGGAGCAGAGTACTTCAGGTCCTCTATGAAAACAAATTCCAGCCCAGACTACTATACCCTGCAAAACTCTCTTTCCAGTTTGATGGAGAAGTGAAATACTTTAATGACAAAGAACAGCTAAAGAATTTTGTGATGACAAAGCCAACACTACACAGGCTACTGAAAGATGTTCTAGAGAGGGATTAAACTGATCAGAACACCACGAATGAGATAGGAAGTAAACAACTAAATAGGGCAAGCAACTAAACACAGGAGAAAAAAGAGTAAACAAAAACAGGTAAATAACATATCAATACTAAGTCAATAGATCTCAATTCTAACCATCAATATAAATGGACTCAATTTACCAATTAAGAGAAATAGACTGGCATAGTGGATTAGAAAAAAAATCCAACAATATGCTGTATACAAGAAACACATTTAACTCATAATGACATTCATAGGCTGAAAGTCAAAAGATGGAACACAATACTACATGTCCCAGCACCGCAGAAAAAAATCAGGGCTAGCAATGCTATTCTCAGAGAGTCTCCACTTCAAACCAACA
>NW_004528496.1:1982-3297 GCF_000260255.1 Octodon degus
AAAATCCTAGCAAATAGAATACAGCAAATCATCAAGAAGATCATACACCATGACCAGGTAGGATTCATCCCAGGGATGCAAGGATGGTTCAACATTTGAAAATCTATAAATGTAATACACTATATCAAGAGAGCGAAAACTAAAAACCACATGAACATCTCCATTGATATAGAAAAGGCTTCTGACAATGTCCAACACTCATTCATGTTAAAAATCTTACAGAAAATTGGAATATATGACCTCTACTTCAATCTGGTAAAAGCCATTTATGAAAACCCAGGAGCTAACATAATCCTAAGTGGGGAAAAGCGGAAATCTTTTACTCTTAGATCTGGTACAAGACAAGGATGTCCTCCATCACCACTCCTATTCAATACATATCTGGAATCATTAACTACACTCATTAGACAAGAGAAACAAATAAAAGGAATAAGAATAGGCAAAGAAGAAATTCAATTATCTTTATTTGCAGATGATATGATACTTTATTTGGAAAACTCAAAAAACTCCACCAAAAAGCCACTAGAATTAATACAGAAATTCAGTAGCATAGCAGGTTATAAAGTCAATACCCAAAAGTCAAAAGTATTTTTCTACACAGACAACAAACACACTGAGAGGGAAATTATAAAAACAATACCTTTCACAATAGCATCAAGGAAAATGAAATACTTTGCAATTAATCTCACTAAAGAAGTCAAAGATCATTTCCAGGAAAATTACAGTACTCTGAAAAAAGAGATCATAGAAGATTTCAAAAAATGGAAAAATATTCCATGCTCCTGGATAGGAAGAACCAACATTGTGAAGATGGCCATACTCCCAAAATAACTGTTCAAATTTAATGCAATCCCTATCAGACTACCACCGACAAACCTCACAGACCTAGAGAAATCATTCCTAATATATCTGGAACAAAAAAGACTTAGAATAGCAAAGGCAATTCTGGGCAATAAAGACAAGGCAGGAGGCATTACAATTTCTGACTATATACTACAAGGCTACTGTGATAAAATCAGCATGGTACTGGCAACAAAATAGAACTGCGGATCAATGGAATAGATTAGAAGATGCTGAAAACCCTAAGAACACACACAGCCACCTTATCTTTGACAAAGGGGCCAAACATACACATTGGAAGAAAGATAGCGTCTTTAACAAATAGTGCTGGAAAAACTGGCTCTCTACATGCCGAAAACTAAAACTTGAAACAGGTCTATCACCATGCACTAAACTAAGGTCAAAATGGATTAAAGATCTAAACATTAAAGCAGAGACACTAAATCTCCTGGAAGAGAAAGTAGGTGGAACTCTT
>NW_004528497.1:0-564 GCF_000260255.1 Octodon degus
CTGAAAGTCTTCACTTTAAAATTAAGAACAAGACAAGGATGTCCACTGTCTCCACTCCTATTCAGTAGAGTTGTGTAAATAAGCCAGAGCAATTAGACAAGAGAGACAAATAAAAGGAATAAGGATTGGAAAAGAAGAAGTGAAATTATCACTATTTGCCATTGCCATGATACTCTACACAGAAGACACCGAAACTCTACCAAGAGTCTTGTAGATTTAGTAACCAAATTCAGTAATGTAGCAGGATATAAAGACGACACTCAAAAATCATTACCATTTTTGTACACAAACAATGAATGCATTGAGAGAGAAATTAGTGAAATGATGCCTTTTGCAATAACAAAGAAATACTTAGGAAGCAATCTCACAAAGGAAGTAAAAGATTTATACAGTGAAAATTATGGTACTCTGAGAAAAGAGATTGAAGAGGATTTCAGAAAATGAAAAGATATTTCTTGCTTTTGATTGGGAAGAACCAACATTGTGAAAATGACCATACTCCCAAAATTGTTATACAGATTCAATCCAATCCCAATTAAAATACCATTAGGATACCTTACAAAG
>NW_004528497.1:2212-3316 GCF_000260255.1 Octodon degus
CAGTAGTCCATAATAGTATTGAGTCTTCTCCTTGACTGGCAATGTCAGAAATTGTTGACCTGAGTCCCCTACAGCTCAGCATAACAGCATGGCTTTACTTCTTATACTTCATTTTTATACTTTTCTGCTGGATGGTTAAGACCAAGATAAAGCAAGACCTATGCAACAAGAATTCTAGCTTTTGGATCTGCTAAGGTCAGTCAAATCCCCTCAGAATTAATCTTGAAATCCTGTACCACAGTTTGTAGATCCTTTGTCAGTGTCAGCCATGTGGATGAGTCACGGCCATTGTTTGACCAATTTGCTCTCTATGAAAGCCTGAGAGAATGTTTTCTCTCCAGGTAAGTCTCCTTAGGCACACTCTACATCATTGATCACTTTCCTTTGTGGCCCAATAATCTCCTTGATCAGAAAATTTGGGACACAACTCAGTTACATGATGTTCCAGTACAGGTTCTTATATGTCCTGAGTGTTAATTGACCTTGAAAGGCTACAGCCAAAATGTTGGCTGTTCTTGCAGCCCTCCTTTTTCTCTAATTTTTGGTCTGCAAACTTAGGTCGTTAACCCTCCAGAAGAGAAGTTTATTGTTATTACCCTATAACCAGTTGAGCTTACCCTCACTATCTGTCTGAATATCAAATATCTTAGGCATAACATGGAACAGGTATTTTTCATCAAGTATTGATATGTTAAATTTTAAGGCGCTACAGAATATGACAAAAAAGTTTTAAAATTAAAATATATTTAAAAACAGGAATAAATAATTATATAGGTTTACACATAAGTTTATAAATCTAAACATATACAGCATTGTACCAGGACAGTCCTGCAACACCCCTTTTCCTGTCTCCTGCCTTCATTCACCACCTCCTTCCTTTTTAAACAAATATCTACCTGAGAGACAGCACGATAGCAAGCCATGTGTCATGACAAGCAGCACATATTCAGAGGACCAGAATGAAAGGCACTCCAAGCATGAACCTACTATTACAAATTGCCATCTTCAGTGCAGTTGCTTAGTTCACAGATATCAGCAAGTATAGTTAGTCAGGGTGAGAATCCTTCCAATTAACTTCTAGATTCGAAAATCTTCTGACGATTC
>NW_004528498.1:0-3289 GCF_000260255.1 Octodon degus
CTTCACTTCTGGGGGAAGTGGCCGGCCCAAACTTGACTCCACATTCAGCTCTTCTGATTTCAGGTTTGGAACCTCAGGTGGAGTCAGGATGACCTAGGAAAGGAGAGGACACAAGAGGATCACTGAGATACAGAACCTCTCTCCTGTAAGCCATTCAATGATTTCCCTGGTGGGGCCGGGGAGATAGCTCAGTAGAATAAGTGCTTGCTTGGCAAGTGTACCGGCTTGAGTTCAATCCCCAGCGCTGCAAAAAAAAAAAAAAAAAAAAAAAAAGATTTCCCTAGGAAGATGGGATTGGTTGTGAAAGCATGATTATCTACCAGGGAAGGTCCTCCAACAGGACATGGGGCTTCTAAGAAGTGGAACTTCCCCTGGGGCAGGCCTTCCTATGAAGAAGGGAACCTGGGGTGAAAAAATGAAAGGGAAAGGGCTGCTGATAATTAGCCTTATTCTAGAGAACAGTTGTCCTCAAAAATCCACTTTAAGGACCAATAGCATCGATTTGAAACATGGTAATAATGCAATTTTTTGCATCCCATCCTCAGATCCTCATAATCAGAAACTCTGGGAGGGGGTGGGTCCCAGAAATCTGGCTTAACAAAGCTACACTGGTGATTCTGATAAGCACTAAATGACGAGAACTAGTGCATTTAAATAATTACATTCAGGGCGTGTACTCCATGTTGGGTAACTATTAATTGTAGCACAATATTATTCTCCTTTTTCTTCTCAGGATTTCCATAGCTCTCTTTTCCAGCCCTTTCTAAAGGTGGCCTTCCACCACTATGGCCGTTAACAGGACTTGTCTCTTTGATCAGTCCTATACCTTGGTTTAGAATGTGTATCCCTATTCCTTACCCACTCTCACTGCAGCCCCACATTTGAGTACTTACCTGCAGAGGCAGGCCCGCCTCTTCTGCCTCTAGACAGGCCTCCAAGGGATTTGGACTGGTGCTCCTGCTCCCTGAAGGGGGAACTGCTGCTCCTGAAGGGGTGGTGATGGGGAGCACCGAGGCAGGCCGAGGATGAGGGGGTGGTTGTGGCTGTGTCTGTAGGGACTGGATGGTGAACGTGGAATAGAGGCCCGAGCGCATGTATTCATTACGGCTGCTGCGCGCCAAACTGCCTGGGCCTGCCATTCCTGCACCCTTGGGTGTGCCTGGCTTTCCGGAGGCAGTGTCCCCAGAGGCTGCATGTATAGCAGCAGGGGCCACATTTGCCACTGTGGAGGCTATAGACACCTCAGGTTGGGGTGGGCAGTCCTCTGTGGAGCACCGTGCAACCTCGGGGTAGGACACAAACTTGTAGACGAACTTCTGGCCACTCACCTTGCGGATGATATTCTGGGAAGGGAGAAGACAGAACCACAGGCCTTAGAGGAGAAGGGTAGGGTGGAAGGAGGGCATTGATGCATATTTCTCTTCTGGATATTTCTTCCTACTTGTTCTCATTTCACTCATCTGTTTCTCAGTTTGCAGGCGCCTCCTCTATTTTTCTGTCTATACTTTCTCCCAAGTTTTTCCCCTTTTCCTTTTTCCCTCTCCATAATTCCTTCTTTTGTATCACTTTTTACTTCCTAGCTTAAAGAACTACAGGGTAACAGAGTTGGTTCTTGGGACATAGTTTTGCTACTGCAATAAGACAGAAAAATGAAGTAACTGATCCAAATGTTGGCAGACTACATTAGTATAAATAAATGGAGTAACAAACTATTGATACAGAAAATCATTTAAAACTATTGACACAGACATGGAATAAAGCAAGGTCACTACAAATAACAGAGTGAAGCCTCATTAATACTGTTGTGAAAAGGGTAGGTCACAGAGCACACCTGGGGGTATTTGAGGATGTGCCTAGCCTGCAGGGTCTCAGCAACATACTGGTGGTCTCAGGGGGCAGAATGAGACAGCCTCATTATTAACACTGTGTTGAAGGTTTGAGCTAAAGGAGTAAACTATGAAAATGGAATATATACCATAAAGTGGTATAAATACAAATTATGTAAAATGGGTATAGGGCTGTTGGGGGGCAGCGAAATATAGGGGCACCAGGACATTGTGTGGCAGTCATAATGCTGGGCAGGTATGTCACAAGGTTGGCTTATATTTCTCAGAAGAACAATGAACAGGGATATTCATTAACATTGTTTTGGAGACTTCAGCCAAGGAAATATGATGAAATGAAGTGGTATAAATAATGGGTGGAAAGGACACCCAGTGCTGGTCTATGGGTCTGTGGAGGCAAGGCGAGGAAAATCTAAAATTTTAGCTGTAGGAATAAGATGAAAAAACAACTGATGTAAATGGTGGGGTGGACCAGCGCTGCTCTGGGAATTCCAGAGGATGGAGATAAGGGCTGGCATTATACATGTTGCCCCAGAGGCTTTAGCTAAAGGAGTAAGGGAAAAAAGGAAAATAACTGATCAAAAATATTGGGAGTTCCAGAGACTGAAATAAGGAAAGGCTAGGATAATACTGTCAGGATAGTTTTGAGTCTACAAATAAGATGAAACTGTCTGGAGTAAGAGATTATTACATAAGTGAGGGAGCCCAGCATTGGTCCACAGATTCCAGAGGACATGATGAGGACAGTCATTATCAACAGTGCTCTCAAAGTTTGGGCTATAAGAACAAAGCATAGGAAGGAGGGCATGGTGGGAAAGCACTATCTAGGGGATCTCAGAGAATAGAATGAGGAGCAGTCAGTATTACTATTGCTATAAAGCTTTTAGCCAAAGCAGTAGGAGAAGAAAATACAATAACTGACATAAATCTTTGGGGGGTCCAACATTGGTTTGCACATACTACAGGATAGGATAAAAAAAGTAAATTTTAATACTGCTTTCAACATTATAGGTATAGGAGTTAAGAGAAGAAAATGAAATTTTTTTTGTGTGGTGCTAGGGATTAAACCTAGGGCCTTGTACATGTTAGGCAAACACTCTAATACTACACCACAACCCTCATTCCTAAAAATGAGCTGGGAGTGGTGGTGCATGCCTGTAATCCCAGCACTCTAGAGGCTGAGGCAGGAGGATCACTGAGTTCAAGACCAGCCTGGGATACAAAGTGACACCCTGTCTCAACTCCCCACTCAAAACCCCCCCCAAAAAACCAACCCTCATAACCTAGTCAAGAAAGGAAAATTAATGATATAAATTTCACAGGTCCCAGGTCTGGTCTCAGAGGCCATACCTTGTCATAGTAGTATCGCAAAGCCCGGCTCAGCTTGTCATAATTCATGTTGGTCTTGTTCTTGCGCAGTCCCCACAGCCGGGCCACCTCCTCTG
>NW_004528499.1:0-600 GCF_000260255.1 Octodon degus
CTTTCCACCTGGAGGTGCAGAGAAACTGCAGAAGTTTGTTCTCTCTCCCATTCATTCCTATGGGCAAAGAGCCACAAACACGTTTCTAGAATCCACTGCCTGAGAGAGCTGCTTGTTTCTTCTGCATGATTTGTGTTTCTAAGTGTGAGTTCTTAATGCAGAAGAGCCAGCTAAGCTCCAGCTTCTTTGGGAAGCAGGGCAATCCAATGCCTGTTCATGTATACAGCGCAACACAGAACTCTGGGTAAAACATCACTATTGTAACTAAAGTACTTCACAGTTCTGCTCTCTCAGAAGGGTGGCAAATCATTCAGTCTCCTAAGAGAAAGCATCCATGAAATTTGTGACTATCCATCTGGAGGTGCAGAGATACTAAAGAAGTTTGTTCTCTCTCCCATTCATTGCTAAGGGCAAAGAGCCACAAACACGTTTGTAGACTCCAGTGCCCTGAGAGAGCTGCTTGTTTCTTCTGCATGATTTGTGTTTCTAAGTGTGAGTTCTTAATGCAGAAGAGCCAGTTAAGCTCCAGCTACATTGGGAAGCAGGGCACTCCAATGCCTGTTCCTGTACACAGCGCAACACAGAACTCTGGCTAACACA
>NW_004528499.1:2253-3370 GCF_000260255.1 Octodon degus
TGAAGTTTGTGACTTTCCACCTGGAGGTGCAGAGAAACTGCAGAAGTTTGTTCTCTCTCCTTTTCATTCAAATGGGCAAAGATCCACAAACATGTTTCTAGAATCCAGTGCCCTGAGAGAGCTGCTTTTTTCTTCTGCATGATTTCTGTTTCTTCTTGTGTGTTCTTAATGCACAACACCAGCTAAGATCCAGGGTTTTGAGAACCAGGGCACTCCAATGCCTGTTCCTCTATACAGCGCAACAAAGAAATCTGGCTAAAACGTCACTTTGGTAAGTAAAGTACTTCAAAGATCTGCTCTATGAGAAGGGTGGCAAATCATTCAGTCTCCTAAGAGAAAGCATCCATAAAGTCTGTGACTTTCCATCTGGAGGTGCAGAGATACTGAAGAAGATTGTCTTCTCTCCCATTCATTGCTAAGGGCAAAGAGCAACAAACCAGATTCTAGATTGCAGTGCACTGAGAGAGCTGCTTGTTTCTTCTGCATGATTTCTGCTTCTAAGAGTGAGTTCTTAATGAAGAAGAGCCAGTTAAGCTCCAGCTACATTGCAAAGCAGGGCAATATAATGCCTGTTCCTGTATACAGCGCAAAACAGAAATCTGACTGAAACGTCTCTTTTGTAACTAAAGTACTTCACAGTTCGGCTCTGTGAAAAGAGTGGCAAATCATTTAGTCTCCTAAGAGAAAACATCCGTGAAGTTTGTGACTTTCCACCTGGAGGTGCAGAGAAACTGCAGAAGTTTGTTCTCTCTCCCATTTATTGCTATGGACAAAGAGCCACAAACATGATTCTAGAATTCCGTGCCCAGAGGAGATCTGCTTGTATCTTCTGCATGATTTGTGTTTCTAAGTGTGAGTTCTTAATGCAGAAGAGCCAGCTAAGCTCCAGCTTCTTTGGGAAGCAGGGCAATCCAATACCAGTTCCTGTACAGAGCACAACACAGATCGCTTTCTAAAACGTCACTTTTGCAACTAAACTACTTTACAGTTCCGCGCTGTGAAAAGAGTGGCAAATCATTCAGTCTCCTAAGCGAGAGCACCGGGTAGTTTGTGTCTTTCCACCAGGAGATTCAGAGAAACTGCAAAAGATTTTTCTCTCTCCCATTCATTCCTTTTG
>NW_004528500.1:0-1598 GCF_000260255.1 Octodon degus
TGAATTCAAGCTCAGCCTGGAATACACAGCAGGAAGCTGTCTCAGAAACAAAATTAAAATATTTACACTCTGGTCCTTTACAGAAAACGTTTGCTCACCAGACATTTTGGCTCATATCCAGCACTCGGAAGGCTGAGGCAAGACCACCCCAGGAAGGTTAAGGCTGGCCTGGACTATACGATGAGTTCAAGACCTGCCTGAATGACATTATGAGACCTTGTTTAAAAAAAAAACATATATTTTCTGACTTATGGCTTAGAGTCCTAAACACTGTCTATGAGCCCTAGACAGTGTTTTTGGAGAAAATGGAAAAATCCAGAAGTAATGCAGCCACAATTTATAATTGTTAAAATTTTGCCCTTCATCTCACATCCATTTATAGGTAAACTGACGAATAGCTTCATGATGTTCCTCAGGCTCCCATCCTCTTTTCTGTCTGTATTCTGCTTTTTCTGTTTTGTTTTTTTCTGTTCTGCTTATCCGTGCCCATAAGCATTCTATTCTGAGCCCTATCTGATCCCTACTTCCTTCCTTGTCTTGGGCTGTCATGAATTTAATATGCACTCCTCCTGTGATATTTAAAAAACTTGCATGTATAGATGATACACAAGTTGATGATTTTGTGCATATTCTTCAAATTGTTGTTTTATTCAACAGTCTATTTTGGGGTTCTCAACACGTTGGTAGAACTGTATCTAATACACATTATCTTTTTATTGGACTACTGAATATTGAACCCTGGGCCTCTCTTGGTGCTATATCTGCAGCCCTTTATTGTTTAAATTTTGAAAGTTCTCTGTAGGTTGTTGCATTGTCCAGACTGGGTTTGAACTTGAGATCTTCCTGCCTCAGCCTCCCAGAGTGCTGGGATTACAGGCCAACACCACGCCAGCTATGTGGCAGTAAGTATTCCCTCAAATGCCATAAGGTATTTCACTTACTCCTCTGGTGAAGATGTAGGAGGCTGCAAATGCATGTATTTTGGTAACCAGAAAAGAGGCCGTCATCACGTGGAAATTGATTGAAATCCTTTGTAACCTTCTGCCTTAAGAGCTCTGGAGCCTGGAAATTCTGTGGAGCAGAACAGAGCTGGGGGAGGGGAGGTACCCCGCAGACCAGAGAGCTTTGAACCTTTCATTCCCTTGGCACAGGTTCTTAGGTCTCCCTTTGTCTTTCTGGTAGGGTCAGGGGGATATATCTGGAATGAGAGCCAGGTCTGGGTAGCCTGATCTCTCTAGCTACCCTGTCATGGAGGCCCCATGTCTGTTGTCTCCTCGGCTGTTACCGCACTGGGAGAATAAAAACCCTCTAAGTCTCCAGGAAGTCAAGGAACCAAGAAGGAGGTGGAGGGCAGAAGGAGATGTGTTGTGTGAGCAGCATCCAGAAAGGTGAGTGGAAGTGCATGGCTCCTATGGGGTACAGCGATTTGGGATACCAGGCTCGCTGGAAGCACTAGTCAGCCTGGAGGCAGCTGCTGCATGGGGTGCCCCAGATGGTGGAGCCTTGAAATCTGCTGCATCCACAGCCTTGAGCTGAGGGGAGGAAAGAAGCCCAAATAGGGACCTTTGGTTTCACTGTTGACTGGAGGAGTTTCCTGC
>NW_004528500.1:2199-3082 GCF_000260255.1 Octodon degus
AACCCACATGCGCAGATCCACCCCCCAACCCATGCAGCAAGGTGGCTTCTGCAGCTTCTCTTCCTGGTCCCTGCATCTCCCAGTTGGACCATACCACAGTGGCCCTGGAATTTGGGGCCAAGTCCACCAGGTCTGAGGTGGGGGGAATCCAATCCTTGCATTTGACAGGTGAGGAACCAGGGACGCAGGTTCGGAAGCATGCCTTCAGGGACCCTGTGAGCATCTCTGCCTACATCTTCTCTCAGAGACCTCACAGGTAGCCTGGGTCCTTCTCACCTACATTTACTTCACGGTTGCGGCATGCTGAGAGAAGGGAGCCCCACCTTCCCTGTGAACATTGTCTGCCTAATTTGGGTGGATGGAGAGGGGCATATCCTGGGCCACTGGATGGGCTGCCCTGCACTGGAGCCTTGAGTTTGCCTTGTGTCTCCCTGTGCTCTGTGAGCTCTGCTTGGGAAGCAGGGTGTTTTCACAGCTCTGCTAGCCTGACTTCCAGCCTGCTGTCACCTGGTGCTAGAAAGGTGGCATCTCAGCCCTTGCAGGGATGGAAATGGGTGCTGAAAGGAACTTCACCTTCCTAGAGACAGCTTGACCTTCCTCAGCTTGAGGTTTGGTTACCCCAGTGCTAGAGTAGAAACAGTGGGTGTCCTAGCACAGGGTCTCAGCTTTCTTCCCTTGCTGGAAAAGAGGGCACAGAATAAGGTGCTCTGTGTCCCCAAGGCTCTTTGTTCCCTACAAGGGAAAGAAGAAAAGTGTAGGGTGGATCCCAGCAAGCCTCTTCCACATCCACACACCTTCCTATATAGGAGGCACTCAGATAGCCAGCACCTTGCACAAAAATGTTAATAGCCAACTTTCTGGGTGCTGCCCTCCTAACTAAGGC
>NW_004528501.1:0-1788 GCF_000260255.1 Octodon degus
CTCAGAGGAAAAAATTAAAGAAGTGAATAAATATATGAAAAAATGCTCCACATCACTAGCCATTCGTGAAATGCAAATTAAAACCACATTGAGATGTCATCTCACCTCAGAAAGAATGGCTATCATAAAGAAACCACCCAACAACAAATGTTGGAGAGCCTGCGGGGAAAAAGGAACCCTTCTCCACTGCTGGTGGGAATGTAGACTGGTGCAAACATTATGGAAATCAGTATGGAGACTGCTTAGAATTTTGAACTGGAAATCCCACTTAAACCAGCTATTCCTCTACTGGGAATTTTCCCAGAGGATCTTAAAACATCATATCATAGTGTTATATGTGTGCCAATGTTTATAGCAGCATAATTTGTGTTAGCCAAATCTTGGAAACAACCAAGATGCCCAGCACCTGAGGAATGGTTGAAAAAGATGTGGTATTTTTCACAATGGAGTATTACTCAGCTATTATGAATGATAAACTCAAAGCCCTTATATTGAAGTGGATGCCACTTGAACATATACTCATAAGTGAAATAAACCAGACACACATGTGTAAATATCGTATAGTCTCCCTAGTATAAGAACTCATAAGAAGAAATAAAAAAGAAATGTATAACACAATTAAAAGGAAAGTGAGAACTTGAGGATAAGACAACGAAGAGTTCAAGGATAAAATCTAGGAAACATGACATGGGCAAAGCCATTCATTTGTATGTACAAGATGGGTAAGGCAATGATCCTGGGAATCTTCAGAAGGTTTTCCAAACTAGCAGTTAATTGGTAGGATTCTCATGCTGACTATATATGCTGATCCCTGTGAACCAAGCCACTGCTCTGAAGATAGCAATGTGCAATAGAAGGGTCATGCTTGGAGTGCCTGTCATTCTGGTCTTCTGAATATGTGCTGCTTATCATGACACGCTGATTGCTGCCATGCTGTCTCTCAGGTAGATGTTCGTAAAAAGGAAGAGTGTGGTGAATGAAGGCAAGAGACAGGAAAAAGGGTGTTGCAGGAATGTTCTTCTACAATGCTGTATATGGTTAGATTGCTAAACTTCTGTGTAAAAATATATGATTGATTATTCATATTTTCATTAGATTTTTCGTTTTCAAATTTTTTTGTTCATATTCTGTAGGGACTTAATGTTTAACATATCAGTATTTGGTGAAAAATACCAGTTCCATGTCATGCCTAAGATGTTTGATATACAGACAGATACAGAGGGTAAATCCAACTGCCTAGGTTTTAGGGTAGTAACGATAAGCTTCTCTTCTGGGGTGGGGGGATAACAACCTAAGTTTGCAGGCCAAAAGTTAGAGAAAAAAAAGGGCTGCAAGGTTAGCCAGGATGTTGACCCTAGCCTTCCAAGGTCAGTGAAGACTGAGGACATAGGAGAATCTATACTGTAACGTCATGTAACTCAATTGTGTCCCTTATTTTCTGATCAAGGAGATTATAGGGCCACAGAGGAAAGTGATCGATGATGTACAGTGTGCCTAAAGAGAGTCACATGGAGAGAAAACATTCTATCAGGTTTCACAGAGAGCAAATTGGTCAAGCAATGGCCGTGACTCATCCAGATGGCTGACACTGACAAAGGATCTACAAACTGCGGTATAGGGATTCAGGATAAATACTGAGAGAATTTTTTTTTCAAAGTTTTATTGATAAACAGATAGCAATGAGACAGTTTCAAATCAAATCAGAAGTACAGTTTCAACAAATAATACACTGCATATATTCTTCTTAGTGGTTAATTGCTGTACAAGATGCGGACTGGTGATCCTATT
>NW_004528502.1:0-3141 GCF_000260255.1 Octodon degus
TGTGGCCAGCTCAGCCCACCAGGGGGTGGGGCTGGCTGGCATGTGGTGCTGGGGGATTGAACCACGGTCCCTGTGCTTTGCCAAGCTTGTTCCAAATAGGTGCTTTAGACCACTGAGCCATCTCTCCAGCCCTCAATGTCTTCTTTAGAAGCAGTTATTAATTCTTTTACTGCAGAGTTTTTTACAGATTGGGTTTCCTCTTTATGTTTCTGTATTTGATTCTTTAGGTCTAAAAAGAACTAAAACCAAGCCTTCAGTTATTAAATTTCAGCTGCTTATCAGGAAAAAGATAACCACCCCTCTGATTTCTTAAAATGTTTAATAAGAAACTGGTAAAGCAAACTTCCTGAGATGCTAATTCAGTAGAGGGACAGATTACTCTTACAGATAAGTTCATTACTCAGTCAGCTCCTGATATTAGAAAAGAGCTATAAAAGATAGCTCTTTCTCCAGACAACTCACTTGATACTTTATAGGGCACTAAGGAAACAATGTCCTATAATCGGAACTGGGAGAAAACCAGGGAGATGGCTCAGTGGAATAAGCGCTTCCCTGGCAAGCACAAGGGCCTGAGTTCAATCCCTGGTTACACACACACACACACACACACACGAAAAAAAAAAAGAGAGAAAGCAAAGAGATTAAAAATTGCTGTTATGGGTCACTCAGAATAGGAACCAGATCAGCCAGATTGGAATTTGGAAAGCCGTTTATTACTGAGCTCAGGGCCCCCGACCAGTCACACAGGAGAGGACTGAAAGACGGCTAGCCCAGGAAGCAGGGGGCTTTTAAAACATGAAACCACATTCTGTTTGGTAAACAAATTCATTGACACAAAACAATGCTTTCAGGGTCACTGTGACCACTACCCAAACTAAATTTCCTGGGGCTTTGTTTTAGTTTCTGGTTATCTTGCACCTGAGTAAGTACCTGCAGGCAACCTTGCATAGCCAAAGGTTACAAGAAGTTAAATCCCATTTAGTTGCTTTATGAAGCCATCTCCGTAATCTAACTTTGTTTACAGGGATTGGTTAGGTAGGAATTTTATCTAGCAAACTGCAAGTAACAGCCACTTTTTACTAAACAACTTAGAACAGTGGTGAGTATACATTTTTACACAACAGAAAACACAAGATTTACATTTATAATCTAAAATGTGAGGGGCCGGGGAAATGGCTCAGTAGGATAAGCACTTGACTGGCAAACTCAAGGATCTGAGTTCAATCCCCGGTTCCGCCAAAATAAATAAATAAATAAAAAAAATTAAAATAAAATGTGAGTTGACCCATTACAATTGCTGCCTTTGTTGCAGACTCAAAACAGACCGTAAGTATGATTCTCTGGGCTCAAGAAGAGCTCAACAACAATGAGGTTCATCCGCTGATGAGGTTCATCTGCTACTACTGTCAGAAGCCAGGCCAGCATAAGAGGGGACTGCCTTAAGAGGCCCACAAGCCAGGCCCTGACTGCCAAGGCAGCCACTAGAAGTGAGACTGAACTCTGAGGCGGAGGCCCCGGAGCTCAGACTCAGCTTCCCAGATGGTCCAGCAGGAGCGAAGGGCGCTGGGCCTGCCTCCTCCCTCTGGCGGGACTGTTACTTCTACCTGTCATCTCCATGGAGGAGCCCTGAGTAACTGTGACTAAAGGGAAAGACCCAGCCCATTGCTGGATATTGGCATAGATCTCTTTGTCTTCTCCACGCCTGACCTTCCAGTCATCATCATCTTGTTTTAGCTATAACTGAGATATATTTTGTTCATGTACAGATAAAATCCTGTCAACATAAAAAAGTTCTAGAGACACTGGCTACACAGTGTCCAATAGCTTTGGGCCTATAGGTAGGGCCAGGTCTTATATTTGTGACATAGAACTCAGAGCCACAGTGTTTAAAAAAAATCCCTCAATAGTGCCCCTTGCTTACAGTAGGGGTCATATCCAGAATACTAAATGGGACATTGGTTTAATCTGACTGAATACTTTTGTATTTCATGATAAGCATTAAGTTAGCCTGATTGATTTCTGATATAACTCAGGTATTTTATGCTGATAGTAAATACAGGTGTAAAATATGCCAAACTGTACTTAAATTACTTAAAAGCATTAACAGTAAAAAATAAGGTATTAATCTGGTTTTCATACGTTCTCAAAATTTACAGATAATTATAAGTATAGCCAGAGGGACTTATAACAAACTGTCAGACTCCATAAATAAAGGGGTCTAAAATCTAGTGGGTTATGATTGCTAGCCTCAAAAAGTTTATACATTTACCCATTAGCTCAAATGCTTGTGCTTTGATTATACATGCTGTAATTTATCAGGAAATTTGTTCTATCCTAGAAGATACCAAAACCCAGGTAATCATGCAGGTAAAATCTATAACAAATATGCTAGATTAAGATTCCTTTTACTGGGATCCACCAGATTTTGTCTATAAAGACACATATTAAAGCCTAAACTAACTGTCCACCTGATAGAGCCCAGGTGATCTGAGCCTTCTCTGGGTTTCCTGCCTCATTACAAGGAAAGCTATCATCATGTTCCTTGGGCAGGGCTACCTGCAGGAGGCCTTAAAACCAAGAAGTTGTACCTCACTCACTGGGCCCCAAATATCTGACACACGCTGTGGAAGTTAGAAGGGTTTGCAGGAATGAATTTGTCTGAGTTGAGGTGTTTCATAGTAGAAAGAATACAGAATGAAATTATAAATGGAAAATGAAAGTGTTGATACTAATAGCCAACAGAAAAAAAGGCCAGTCAGGAAACAGGGAAAAGTTATGCTTTCCTGGATCCAGACAGAGAAAAGGGACATTTTAAGCAAAAATGTCCAAAACTGCTAGAGAAGGAAAAAGGAAGTGTTTATGATGGAGTCAGAGGAAGTTTCAGATTGAAGTTGGTCATGGGTTTTCCCCTCTCAGCCTGAGGAAACCCATGTCAACAGTCAACATAAGGAGAAAGCCTGTTAAACTTTTAATAGATGATCATGCAGATTTATCCATTACCCAGCCAGTGGCCCCACTTGCCAGCCAGAAAGTACTCAGTGTTTTCTATAGGTCTGGCAATTCATGTGCCCCAGTACCCAATGGACTTGGAAGATACAAGGGATTAAGCCCCACATTAAAGAGTGCTAATGGGCCCAGGTC
>NW_004528503.1:0-1366 GCF_000260255.1 Octodon degus
TCTGTGTATTCAAAATGGTTAGGATAGATATATAGTTACATTCTCTTAATTAATAGAGGGATTTGTTGTAATAGTGTTTGTAAATAGGATATCATGTCTGTATCCTGTACATCATTAGCCACTAGGAAGAATGTATGCAATGTGTTAATTATTGAAACTGTCCTACCAATTTGGTTTGGAACTGTCTCATTGTTATTTGTGTCTCAATAAAATTATGGGAAAAATGTATTAATACCTGGGAACCACCTGCTTAGGGGCCCCCCTCCTGTCCCTCTCTTAGACAGGAGCTCTCTTTCCCTCAGTAAGCCTATTCTGCTCATTAAAAAAATTATTAAAAGAACAGGTGAAATCAATATGGGAACAAAATGTCACCAGGGTTGTGGTTAGAAAACAGGGTTGTAGTGGGTGATCAATTAATGGTAGACACCTTAAAAACAACAACAACAAAAAAAACCCATGAAAAATGAATCCAGCAGCTACTAAATGATGCAAGGAAGACTAATCTAAGATTAATTAAAATTAATGAAAAAGTGGAACCTAGCACAACAGGCATAAAAACCTATTTAGAGGTAATAGGAGAAAACTTCCCAAGCATGGAAAAATAATTGGACATATAGATAAGTGAGATATAGCTGGAGATGGTGGCACATACTATAATCCTAGCACCTGGGAGGCTAAGGAAGGAAGACTGCTGGGAGATTAAGGTCAGCGTGGAAATCACTATGTAGTGAGTTCAGCATCAGTCTGTACTACATAGAGCCCCTGTCTCACAAAAAAAAAAAAAAAAAATTCAAGACATATCATAGTCAAGTTCCAGAAATTCAACAGAAGAATAGAATCCTAAAAGCTGATTAAAAAAACCATACATCACTTATAAAGCAAAGCCCATAAGAATTATAACAGACTTCTCAACACAAACCCTGAAGTCAAGAGAAGTTGGAGTAAAGTGTTCAAGCCTTTGCAAGAAAGCAGCTTCCAACCCAGAATGACAAAGCCAACAAAATTATTTTTCAAAATTGGTAGAGAAATCACTATTTTTCTCATTCTTTATTTTTTAAAATTTATGTTTGGTACAGGGTCTTGCTTACACAGCTCAGACCCATAGTGATCCTCCTGTCTCAGCCCCCCCACCCCCACCCCAGTGCTGCGATTACAGGTGTGTACCAGCATGCCTGGTTTCAGTGGCCAGCAGCACACCAGAAATCAACCTCAAACACGGGTCTTTGCACTTGCCAGGCAGGCACTTATACTGCTGAGCCATCTCCCCTGACCCAAAAATCAGATATTTTTGTGATAAAAAGCACCTTAAACATGCATGACCATCAAACCAACACTACAAAAAATTCTCAATCATGTCCTGTAGAAA
>NW_004528503.1:2056-3244 GCF_000260255.1 Octodon degus
AAAAAAAAATAGGAGTAGTTATGTTAATTGCAAAGTAGATTGCAAGCAGAGATTTAAAAAGGGATACTACTTGTTGGTACACCAGCATACTCAACTTCATAAAACAAACACTAATGGACAGAAATATTAGATAACACAATCAGCTGGGCATTTTTAAATCAAGTAGCTACAACAGTTAACTATTACAGTGCTATTAAATATCAATCAATTCTTGCCATTCATGGGCCAGAGCTCCTAACAGCCACCCATTGTCTGCAAAAATCCTCTGGAGTTGCAAAACTGATATCACTATTGTTTTTGTTTGTTTCTCTCTTATTTTTTGTAGTAATGGGGATTAAACTCAGAACCTTGTGCTTGTGCTTTTGTTTCCTAAGATCACATTTTTAAAAGTTCAAAAATAATTCACATATGATATTCTATGGTTCAACCAGTTTAGTAATTTTTATCCTTCATCAATTTATTTGTTTAGTGTGTTTCTATAAATTATATCTTCAATAATTTGTAGCAGAATAACATATTGCTTAGTGGATTTTTCATAAATATTTTCATTATATTTTGGTACCAGGTTTAAACTGTATATATTTGTATTTGAAATGTATTGCTTCTCATTTTAATTAAATGAATTATTAAAATTGCTGTCACTCATTTAATGCTTCCAACAACCCAATGAAGTAGGTATGGTATTTTCCTCAGCTACAGAGGGGGCAGCTCATTTCAGAGAAGATAAGAAGTTGCTCAAGGTCACACGGTAGCAAATGGCAAAGCTAAGGTTAAAAGGGATAGTTTGGGGTCCAGAATCCATGTTCTTATTATTTTTAAATGACATAAACTGCCAAAAGCATAAGCTTTTATTTATTTTTTAATTATAAGAAAGGTAAAATTTCTTAACAAAATAATAAGGGACAGGCTGGCGAGATAGCTCAGTGGACAAAAGCAGCTGCTTAGGCAAGCTTAGGCTAGTGCAGGGACCACAGCTGGATCCCCAGCACCACATGCTGCACCAGCCCTGCCTCCAGGGCAGGCTGAGCCAGCCACAGAGTATGGGCGTGGTGGCAAACGCTTGTGATCACAGCCCTTGGGAGGCTGGAGACAGGAGGATCACTGCGAGGATGAGCTGCATAGTGAGACCCTGTAACAACCGAATACATCAATAATAATAGTCATCATCATCATCATCATCATCATCAT
>NW_004528504.1:0-3233 GCF_000260255.1 Octodon degus
AATATATGCAGTGTATTATTTGTTGAAACTGTACTTCCGATTTGATTTGAAACTGTCTCATTGCTATATGTTTATCAATAAAACTGCAGAAAAAAAAAAAAAGATCAAAGATATAGCCTCACTGGTCTAAGACAGAAGGTCTGGAAGATCCCTGAAGAGTAGCTGGTCTGATTTGGCACTGTAAGACTGAAGAAGCTGGAGTCTGATGCCATAGGAAATGACAACAGTGAAAGATGTACTTGCCCCAATGGAATGGTGCTTTTCAAATGCAGACTGACTTCTTCCTACATCCTCTTTCATTATGTCCACATTGCAAGCCTATTGGATGGTTCCACCCACAATCAAGGTAGGTCTTTCCCCTGTATTTGCTTGTCACATGCCAATCATCTCTGACACACCCAAAACTAAGTTGCCAATCTGCTAGGCATCACTTAATCTAGTAAAATTGACAATCATGAAGAATGGTCACAAATATTTAAAACTAGATGTACTTGTGCTGCTCACACCTAAACCCAAAACCAGAGTATGACCTCACCCAGAAGTCTCCTTGACAGCTCTAAAAGTCACCAGACCCCCCACCCTAAGAGAATCAACACCTTATTTCTGCCATGATAGCTTATCTTTGCTTGTTTTCAATTCAGCATAAATGAAATGAGAGGAGCCAGGGAGATAGCTCAGTGGAATAAGCACTTCCCCAGCAAGCGCAAGAGTCTGAGCTTGATTCCCTGTTCCGCAAAACATAAATAAATAAATAAATAAATAAATAAATAAATAAATTCAGATACTCTGCAGTTTTGTGTGTGTGTGTGTGTATTTTTTAGGGTAGGGTCTACATGGTGTTCAGGGTCTCACTACTATATCAGACTCATAATGATCCACCTGTTTACAGCCTCCCAAGAGCTGGAATTACAAGCACGCACCACCACACCCAGTCTTAATTGCCATCTCAGTGCACCACAGGGGCAGAACCAGCACAGCAAGCCTGGGGATTGAACCCCTGGCCCCTGCGCCTGCTTGCAGGCACTTTAATCCACTGAGCTATTTGGCTGTCCCAGTCTGCAATCTTTTAAATCTTGATCTTTTACAGCATTTAACATATCAAATGCTGCTATATGCAGGTGCAGTTTATTCTCAATACATTTACATTATTATTTCTCAGTTCAGTCTGAGTTGTCACCATGAAACAACATGATTATGGGAAATGGCAGAACTCCTGTGATTGTACCAAATGATACACCAAACACAGCTAGTTTGATATTTTTAATCGCAGGACAATTCACTCAATTGGCCCAGAGCATAATGTATAAAGGGTTGGGAGCAGCTGAAGCTAGAAATTGGTCATATATGTGGAAGCAAGACAAGGCCATAGTCCCTGAAGCAGTCAAGCTGCGTCAGTCTTGAAAAAAACATCTGGCCTGGACCATTTCAGTCATTAGTCACTAGACAACCATCTCTTGATACTAACTTTGCAAACATATAAATAAACACAAATACTGTTGTTCAGTCTTCTTCCCCTATCCAATAAAGAGCCCTCCACCTGACCTCAACTTTTGTCTCCAGTCTTTATTTTCTAAATCCTCTTACCATTTTCTCCTGGGAACCACCAAGAGACCAATGAGTCCCTTCAAGATGTGCACATCCTTTATCATCAATGAAATAAAGCAAGCAGTAGAAGTCAATAGCCACTTAAATAAAAGCAGGCATAGATCAAACCTTTAGTGGACTCCAAGAAGAAAGGCCTGATTCAAACAAGTAGACTGTTCCAGGCCTATGTTGAGAAGTGTCCCATAGGTCACCACTGTGACACACTGCAAAAATGGCAGACCGTGATGCTTGGTGGAGCTGGCATCAAACCCTTGATCTACACTGGTCATTGACAGTGGAATCTTGAGAAAATTGCCTCTCTGAGTCTCAATTTCTTCATTATAAAAATGAAAATTATAGTTCCTAGCTCTTAAGGTTGGTTTTAAGAGAAAATCAAACTAAATAATTGTGAAAGATACTTAATAGGGTTTTTCGGTTTTTATTTTAGTTTTTATTTTGGTTTTTAGTTTTGGGGAGGTGTTGGTTGATTGGTTGATTGGTTGGTTGGTTGGTTGGTTGGTTGACTGGTTGGTTGACTGGTTGGTTGGTTCATTGGTTTGCCAATACTGGGCATTGAACCCAGGGTCTTAACACCAAGCCACATTCCTAGCCAATTTTTAAATTTTTTAAATTTTTGAAACACAATCTCACTGAGTCACAAGGTTGCCCAAGCTGGGCTTGAGCTCTCAAAGTTCTTCCTGCCTCAGCCTTCCACTGAGGGAATATAGGTGTGCATCACCACACCCAGCCTCATAATAGGTTGCACTTAGGAATGAAAAAGATGCTACGAGACCCAGTCCTATCCCAGGCCCAGTGAGCGTGTGGGAGCGCTTCCCACTACCCTGCACCGGTGGGACCTACTACTGGTCCCAGCCCAGATGTAGGGTGGGTGAGACCCTCTTCCACCCCCTTGGGAGGGCCCCACCACTCCGCAGCATCTCCCCCACCCCGCCCACCAAGTAGGAATTTCTGCCGCATTCCGGGAACCCCCAGACCCAGTCCTAGCCCAGGCCCGGTGAGTGTGTGAGACAGCTTCCCACTACCCTGTGCCTGTGGGACCTAATACTGGTAACAGCCGAGGCGCAGCATGGGTGAGACCCTCTTCCACCGCCTTGGGACTCACCCCACCACTCCACAGCACCTCCCCCACCCCGCCTGCCGAGTAGGAATTTCTGCCCATTCCAGGAACCCCCAGACCCAGTCCTAGCCCAGGCACGGTGAGTGTGTGGGAGAGCTTCCGGCTACCCTGCACCGGTGGGAGATATTACTGGTCCCAGCCCAGGCGAAGTTTGGGTGAGACTCTCTTCCACGCCCTTGAGATGCCGCCAACCACTCCAAAGCACCTCCCCCACCCCGCTCCCCAAGTAGGAATTTCTGCCGCGTTCTGGGATCGCCCAGATCCAGTCCTTGCCCAAGCCTGATCTGCACCTGCACTTCAGTACATGCTAAAGTTATAACTACAACAAAGATCTACAACAAAGGTCAGAAGACTGGGCTACACAAAACGACGAGAAGGAACAAAATGCAACCTCAGAACCCAAACTCACCCATAACAAGTGCAGAGGACACTAACACAGAACAAATTGGGAATCACACAACTGAAAGCAATGAATCAACGGCTTCTTAAATAAAGAAACAGCTGCAGAAAG
>NW_004528505.1:0-3286 GCF_000260255.1 Octodon degus
TAGCTAGCTATTCTATTTGTAGACAAAGTGAATTTCAAGCCAAGACTGATTAAGAGAGATAAAGAAGGTCACTGCATTCTTGTAAAGGAAACAGCCCAAGAGGAAGAGATAACAATCGTAAGTATGCATGCAACAAATACCAGTGTGCCCAACTATAAAAAACAAATATTAATGGGCGTGAAACATCAAATAAGCACTAATACAATTATATTGAGGGATCTGAAATCCACACTGCCACGGAAAGACAGATCAATTAGACCAAAAAAATCAACAATAAAATATTAGAATTGAACCAAACTTTTGAACAAACGGACTTAGTAGATGCCTAGAGTGTGCCACCCCACAATATCAGAACACACATTCTTCTCAACTGCACATGGGATGTTCTCCAAAAAGACCACATACTAGCTCATAGAATAAGCTTAAGTAAATGCAAAGGAATTGAAATTATCCTATGCTTATTGTCAGACCATAGCGCAATGAAATTGGAAAATCATGGCAACAGAAATCATAAGACCTTCATAAACACATGGAAATTACATAGCGCCCTCCTGAGCAATCATTGGGTCACAGATGAAGCTAAAGAAGAAATTAGACAGTTTCTACAATTAAATAATGAAGACAGTAGAACATCCTGGTACTTATGGCACCCAGTGAAAGCAGCCCTACGCAGGAAATTTATGTCAGTGAGCACCTATATCAGGAAAACAGCAAGCACATATGAACAACTTAATGGTGAACCTCAAACCTCCAGAAAAAGAACAGGCTAAGACAAAAGCTCATACAAGGGAGGACGTTATAAAGATCAGAGTGGACATTAATGCACTGGAGACTAAAAGAAAATACAAAAAATCGATTAATTGTAGAATACTTGGTTCTTTGAAATCTTATCACAAAAGAAAAGAAAGGACTCAAATCTATGCAATTGGGAACGAAAAGGGTGAAATAACTACATATGCTAGGGTCAGCCAAACAGCTCAGTGGATTAAAGCACTTGCAAGCAGGCTCAGGGACCAGGGGGGCTGCCAGGCCAGGCCCGCCCCAGGGCCGCTGAGATGGCAATTGAGACTGGACATACTGGCCCGCGCCTGTAAACCCAGCTCTTGAGAGGCTGTAAACAGGTAGATCACTATGAGTAGGATCTAGTAGTGAGACCATGAACACCCTGTAGACCCTTCCTTAAAAAATACCAAAAAAACAACAACAACAAAAAAAAACCTACAGATGCTACAGAAATCCAGAAGATCATCCACACCTACTTTGAAAATTTGTATTCTAATAAGATGGAAAATCCAGAAGAAATGGATAGATTACTAGATACATATGAATTACCAGAGCTGAACCAAGAAGATATAAAAATCTTAAATAAAACAATATCAATCAATAAAATTGAACTAATTAAAAACTACCATAAAGAGAAGCCCAGACCCTGATGGATTCACTGCTGTATTCTACAAGAAATTTAGAGAAGACCTAACACCACTACTCTCAAACCCTTTAATGAAGTTGAAAGGGAAGCAGTACTCCCAAATTCATTCCTGGAAGCAAGCATGACCCTGATAAAAGCCATCTACAACAAACCAACAGCCAACATCATACTAAATAGACAAAACCTGAAAGCTTTCTCTCTAAAATCAAGAACAAGACAAGGATGTCCACTATCTCCACTCTTGTTCTACATAGTCCTGGAAACTTTAGCCAGAGCAATTAGACAAGAAAAAGAAATGAAAAGCATAATGATAGGAAAGGAAGAAGTTAGACTATCATTATTTGCTGATGAAGTGATATTCTATATTGATGACCCCAAAAACTCCACTTAAAAATGTTAGATTTAATAAACAAATGCATAGCCAGTGAGATAGCTCAGGGGACTAAGTGCATGCTTAGACAAGCATAAGAACCAGGCAGACTCAGCTACCTTACCTTTGACAAAGGTGTCAAACACATTCACTGGAAGAAAGAACACCTCTTTAATAAGTAGTGCTGGAAAAACTGCCTCTGCACATGCCAAAAAATAAAATTGGACTCATATCTTTCACCACGCACAGAACTAAATTTAAAAATTGATCAAAGATCTAAATAATAAAACAGAAATATTAAATCTTCTGGGGAGCAGTGAGATAGCTGAGCAGATCAAGTGCCTACTTAGGCAAGTGCAGGAATTGGGGTTTGAGCTCCAGCACCGCAGGCTGCGCCAGTCCTGCCCCTGGGTGTGCTGGCCACCTAGACCACGTGTGGTGGTGCATGCCTGTAATCCCAGTGAAGGGGAAGCTGAAAACAGAAGGGTCACCATGAGTCTCAGCTGCATAGTGAGACCCTGTACCAAATAGATTTTTAAAAAATGCTGAAAGATAAAAAAGGTAAAACTCTTGAACACACTGGTATAGGCAAAGACTTTATGAAAATCATGGTCAGAGAGGTGCTATCACAGAGAATCAACAACTGCGACCTCAGCTTATTAACAAGGTTTTGCACAGCAAGAGAAATCACCAACAGAGTGAAGAAACAACCCAGTGTGGGGAAAAACTATTTACCAGCTGTTCCTCAGTCAAAGGATTACTGTTGAGAACATACAAAGAACTCAAAAATAAATAAATAAAATCAGACTCCCCCAATGTAAAGACCCAATTCAAAAATGGACATCTGAGATGAATACACACTTCCCAGATAAAGAAATACAAACAGCAAATAAATATATGAAAACAAAGTTCAACATCACTGGTCATTAGAGAGATGAAAATTAAAACAACAGTGAGATTTTATCTCTCCCTGAAAGAATGGCTATTATGAAGAAATCAGCCAATAAGAAATGCTGGAGGGGCTGTGAGGAAACCCTTTCCACTACCAGTGGGAGTGCAGACTGGTGCAATCACTGTGGAAAGCAGTGCGGAGAGCCCTCAAAAAACTAGCACTGGAGGTCCCATTGACCCAATGACCACCCTGCTGGGTATCTTCCCAGAAGAATTATAAACATCATACCACAGCGCTGTATGTGCACCTGTGTTTGCCACAGCTAAATTTTGGAAACAACCAAATGCCCATCAACTAAGGAATGGATAAAAATTATGTGGTCTTTTACACAATGGAGTACTACTCAACCATAAAGAAGGATACACCGGAGACTTTCATAAGTAAATGGACGCAACTTGAGACCATACTCATAAGTGAAATAAACCACATGCGCATTTGCAAGCATCACATTGTCTCCCTAGTGTGAGAAGCTAAAAGAATAAATAAGAAGCAAAATGTACAATAGATATTGTACAATGGGGAGAACCTCAAGGTG
>NW_004528506.1:0-760 GCF_000260255.1 Octodon degus
CAGAGGTCTAAGCAACTGCCTGGCAAGGGCAATGACACGGGTTCCATCCCTGGTACTGCATTCTGAGCAGGTCAAGGAAACAGGGCCTGATGGTGCACACCTGCCACCCAGGGGGGGAGGTTACACAGGAGGATCATTAAGAGTGTGAGCTACACAGTGAGACCCTTACCGAATAAATAAATAGAAGATATTTTTTAATAAAACACTTTTTTTTTGAAAAGAACAATTATTGGTATATACACAGATCTCTTTATTGGGGACTCACGGGCTGCATCCTGAGATGATGAAACTTCGTGTCCATCTGAAAGCACAGCCCTGGTGCAGCAAGGCTCTTGGTGGGTGGGGAAGTCATATGCATAGCTGCTTGTCTTGGGACCTACACGGAAGGAGTCTGGCAGCATCGCTGTTCCTTTGTCCTGGTGCATTCCCTCCTTGCTCAACCTGGTGGGATAAGGAACTTCACTAAGGCAAGGAGGATTGAATAAAAGACTCCTTGGTGGCTCTGACAGAGGCCTAAGTGAGTAGTCACAAAATAGCAGGAGCATGACCTTCAATGCAGAGACGTTTATCCTCCTAGGAGGAGAGCAGAGTGCACCTGCCTTGAGAGAGGGAGACAGGCAAAGGAGGTCGCTCCACTGATCAGAAAAAGAAGTGATGAGGAAGAAAAGTGAAGTTCCCTGTACCACCCAACCATGTCACAAAAATACACATAACCAGTAACACCACATTTTCTTTAAATTGTGTTGATTTCATATACCAA
>NW_004528506.1:2158-3215 GCF_000260255.1 Octodon degus
AAATACCAAATGGGAACAATGAATTTCTACACATTTAGTTCCTTGGAGGATGTCCCTGAAGCAAAAGAGTCCCAAACTCAGAAGATTACCAGATGCCTGGCAATCTGGATTTCTATACTTCCTACCCTGTTGGAGAAACTGACCGACCCCGAGGTGAGCCCATTATGAAGTCCAGCAGAAAAAAATCTTTATCCCCTTGAAGGCTGAGAATAAAGACTATAGAGACAATGGAGGAGACCACGAGACCCTTATTCTCTCAGAAGTGGGGAACTCACTCACCGCACTCAGACTGTTAGGAGCTGTATCCTCCTCAGTCATGGATGCTGGACTCTTATGGTAATTATACGGGTCTTGGCAGTGGAAAACAGTCAATATGTCCTTGTTCATTTTGTCTTGTGGCACATTATGTTCATTCTCATTTTTCTGGAGATCCCTGTATGAAGAACAAAAGATAAAGCATAAAAGATTGCATAGCACAACTTGTTATCTGGTTCTGACATGAAATATAAATGGGAGGCCACAAAGAAAGAGAGGCCATTGCTTCAGAGAGTGAACATGGTCATGTCAGATACATGATTGTCATGGGGGTTACAGCAGGACAAGGAATGGGTGAGACAGCAGCAATGCTCTGTGCACTGGAGTGAGGACTTGCAGATAAGTGGGAGACTCGGTACTTTCGTAGGATGTAGCTGTGACTGGGACACAATGTGAAATATGCAGTGGCTTCAGCTCCAGTGCATTTGCGTCCATGTTATGCGTAGGGAGGGCTCTTTTTATTAAGGATTTCAGAGGAATTGTTGACTCTGAGAGATCATAGAACAACTGGAACGATAATATAATTTAATATAATTACCTAATTAGCCCAGTTACCTTTCTTAATAAGGATTAACAGTTAAGAAACTAAAGCCTAACTTGAAGAGTGTGCATTTCCTTCCAATCACCTCTCACAATAAGTTTAAGCCTTCAACAACAGTGCAGGCAAACCAGAGATTCACTCTCCTTGGCCCACAAAGATTCTAGGTTACCACACATGATAAGAAAACAGAGGTTCAAACCC
>NW_004528507.1:0-3179 GCF_000260255.1 Octodon degus
TCTTGTTCTTTTCTTTTGAATTTCTTCCAACTGTCCCTTTTTGTGTTTTCTTCTGTAGAGGACAGTCCAGTTTACTTGCCGAGGACTCTTGGAAAGGAATGCAGACTCGCATTTGGCATTCAGAAACTGGAAGACCTTCCCGTCGGTCCTGGTGCAGCGCCTCCCGTGTCCCGGGTGGATCTTGTACCCGCTGAAGATGCACAGCTCGACCTTCATGATGGCAGCTGGCAGTCAAGGCGGAAGATGGCGAAAAGAAACCGGTATATCTATCCTATTTTGTATATACAAATACAAAATGGTCCTTCCTTTGTATTCCCCTTTTTTTTGTTTAGTTTTGTTAGAGATGGGTATTCCATTGTCACTTAAATATTGTAGGTGCGTGAATTCAGCAAAATAATCCAATATAGCCCAGTAGCCCATAATAGTAGTGGGTTATCAGTAGGACTGACAATGTCAGAAGTTATTGACCTGAGCCTTGAACTCACCATTAAGCCTGACTCTAACTCCCACCAATCCTCCTGCCCCAGGCTCTCTAGTGCTGGGCTGACAGGTGTGCGCCGCCCCACCCAGTTCCGGTTTGATTTCTTCAGGGCCTTGAGACTTTCTCCAGGTCTGCAGAGAGGCTCTTTGGTTTTCTTATCTTTTGTGTGTTTGCTGCAGTGGCAAATTGAATTTGCTCTGCCAGCTTCTCCGTCGCTGTCACAGCTTGGTTAATTGTCTAATGCAAAACCATGCCCAGGCCTTCCTCACCCTTTTATTAGGCCTCGGCTGAGTCAAGAGGACCACTGCCAGTCTGAGGCCAGCCTGGGCGACATAGTTCAAGTCCAGCCTCAGTGGCATAGTGAAACCCTGTCTCAAAAGACGAAACAAAACAAAAACCCCAAAACAGTCCCCCCAAAATAAAAACACCCCCCCCCAAACAAATAAAACTGTCTGTAATCACTGGGTATGGACACCATGACAGAATAATGAGAACTTTAAAATGTTTAAAGAATTAGCCAGGACAGGACAGAGACAAACCCTGAGCATAAACTTTGAAAAAATCATGCTGAAGACTTGGTGGACTCAGGGCCATGCCAAGCCTGCCAATTGAAAACTGTAACAGGTGGAGTGACAGCAGGGGAGATTGCGCACCTGCCCTTGGGGTTCTCAGGACACTGTGCGCAGGCTGACCACTGCGAGTTTGAAGGTAGCCGCAAAGCAGAGGACTGATGAGATAGCTCAGCGGACTAAGCGCCTGCTTTGGCAAGTGCGGGGAGCAGGGTTCTATCCCCGCTCCTGCATGCTGCACTGGCCCGCTCCTGGGGCACACTGAACCTGCCACCAATTCCCGGCCTGGTGGCACACATCTGTAATTCCAGTGCTGGGAAGGCTGAAAATAGGAGGATCACTATGAGTCCAAGCTGCAGAGTGAGACCCTGTAGCAAATACATAAATTGAAAAAAAAATAAAAGAAAAAAGAAACAAATTGAGCTGGGAATACAGCTCAGTGGTACAAGCACCTGCCTAGCAAGCACAAGGTCCTGAGTTCAATTCCCAGTACAAAAAAAAAAAAAAAAAAAAAAAAAAAAAAAAAAAAAAAAGAAAGAAAACAGAACAGCAACAACAACGACAACCACAAAAAATAAAAGGAAACAGAAATAATAAAATTCTTGCATATGAGTTCATTAGAATGATGCTCAGTGGCATTGTACCAGGATGGAATGTTTACTAGGAGGCTTCCTAGACATGCTCTATCAGGGACACTGTGGCCCTGGGGTGCGGGGGGCTGAGAACCCTTACCCTGTCAATTTTGTGCTCTATATGACAAGAACAGTGCTGCCCTTCTTTAAAAAAATTGCTGGACGTAGTTGTGTACCTTTGGAGCCTAGCACTTGGGAGGCTGAGGCAGGAGGATGGCTGTGAGTTCCAGGTCAGCTTGGGCTCCATAATGAGATCAAAAGCAGTCCCTGAGTTACATAGACAGACCTTGTTTCTAAAAAAGGTGGTGGCAGTGGCGGTGGGGGGGAATTAAACATTCTACTTATCGGGATGGCCAGGTGAAGGTGCATACCTGGGGTGGGTAGGGCATGAGGAGGATTCGAGTTTTTTTTTTTTTACCTGGAAACAGTTTTGCAGTCTAGGCCGGTGTTTGAGGCTGGTGCTGCGCAGACTGGTGTTGACTTGGTTTCTGCCCCTGTCCTGTCCTCAGCCTGCACCCACCATGGGCACCACAGTTCTCAGAAGAGCTGAGCTTCTTGTGTTTTGCCCAGGTCCATGAGAGGGTGTTTGAAAGGACCTTGCAGAGAATCGGGGCTTGTGCGCAAAGATTCAGGGAGTGGTTCAGTTACTTTTTGTTAGTTTTATTTTTTATTTTTCCTACTTGAAGCAGGGTCTGGCTATGCATTGTGAGCTGGCCTTGAACTCCCTATGGAGCCCGGGCTGGCCTAAAACTCACAGCAGTCCTCCTGCCTCGGCCTCTCAAGTGCTAGGACAATGCCTGCTTATTTCATTTTCTATTTAATTTTCATCTTTTATTATAATAACAGTTTTATTGTAATGACAGTGGTTATATGAACAGTTTCCTGTGACAGAGAGTAAGCCTGGTGGCTCTCTGGGAGGCTGAGTACCAGATGAAAATGAGAAGCTCAGTTTGGCTTTCAGATGCAGCCAGACTCAGGAGCAAGATAGTCAGGCTCCCTAGTGAAGAAGACTCAATGGCTCTCCAGGGGACAGCAGCCGGTTCCCCGCAGTGGAGAGTAGGGGTGCCATTCTGAGGACTCTGGGGAGAACTGGGGCGCATTTCTTGTGTGATTTGGAAACTCTGTGGGGCCTCTTCCCTTTTCTGCACCTGTGAGCGGAGGACCAAGGCTGCCGCCTGCCCCAGCCTCACACCCAAGGCTCAGTAGCTGCTCCGTAAGGAAGGGCAGAGCATCTGGGCGGAGGAGGAGCGGTAGGGCGGGTGTGGAGGGAGGCTCCTAGGGCCACGGGTGGAGCAGAAGGTGGTTTAAGCCCCAGTCCTGCAGAGGACCCAGGTGCAGGAGCCAGGATGCAGCAGCCTGATGACCTCCAGGGTGAGCTGGGGCTGGGACCCAGCATCCGGGCAGGGGAGGCGGGCGTGCGGGCTAGGAGCAACATCACAGGGCTGGCGCTGAAGATCTGGCCTGGGTTTGGAACTTCGGATGCAAGCCTGTGCCTTG
>NW_004528508.1:0-1201 GCF_000260255.1 Octodon degus
GAACCTCCAGCGGGCTGGGGGGAAGGTGCAGAGCTGCACGGTGCAAGCACCTTCGTGGCCTCGTGGCCTCGGGACCAGCCTCCACCCAAGGGGTCTCGGTGTAATCCCACGGGCGTGGCCTCTGCCCCCGTGGACGGTGGCCGTGCTGTCTGAAACACCCTAAACAGCAGGACACTTTGTGCACCGGTGTGGGGCCCAGAATAGGAACTTACACACGCTTGTGCCTCTATGCGTAGCAGAAAAATGCGAGGGTACAGTGAACACGTTGCTCAATTTTAGCCAAGGTTTGGGGACACACCCCTGTGGGCCCATCACACTGGGAGGCTGAGGCAGGAGAACCTCAGCTCTGAGTCCACCCATGACAACTTAGTCACTTAGTGAGCCCTTCTCTTGAAATAGAAGCTAAAAAGTCTGGGGATGGTGTCCAGTGCCAAGACTGTGGATTCAGCGTCCTGCATTGAAAAAAGAAAAATATTGCATCAAATTAACTTCCGTGTGTGTGTATGAGATGGACATAAAATGCAAATCAACTTTGTGTTTAGACTCAAAGCTCCTGCACCCACGATTGCTCATCCATGCACATGCAAATATTCCCGACTCGAAAATAATCCCCAGCTCGGAAACACTTCCGGCGCCCGTGGTTGCGGGTGCCGCAGCCTGTTTCCCCATCCTGAGGACGGAGTTTTCAGGGCACTGAATAAGGAACCGGTTTGTGGCACAAGGATGCTGGTGTCAGGTGGGCACAAGGTCTCTTTCTAATGCCCTCACTTCCTCCCATCAGGCAGTGTCTCTAATGACCTCACTTCTTCCCATAAGGCAGTGCCTCTAATGACCTCACTTCTTCCCATCAGGCAATGTCTCTAATGACATCACTTCTTCCCATAAGACAATGTCTCTAATGACATCACTTGTTCCCATAAGGCAATGTCTCTAATGACCTCACTTCCTCCCATCAGGCAACGTCTCTAATGACCTCACTTCTTCCCATAAGGCAGTGTCTCTAATGACCTCACTTCCTCCCATCAGGCAATGTCTCTAATGACATCACTTCTTCCCATAAGACAATGTCTCTAATGACATCACTTGTTCCCATAAGGCAATGTCTATTGACATCACTTCCTCCCATCAGGCAGCGCCACTAATGACCTCACTTCCTCCCATGAGGCTACAACTGGCAAATCCTTCGCCGTCTACCAATAGC
>NW_004528508.1:2651-3470 GCF_000260255.1 Octodon degus
GTCCTCACCAGAGACACAAGAGGGGACGCAGATGCGGGGGACAAGTGACGTAAGACAGGGGCAGAGGCTGGAGTGACAGGGCCGCAGCCTGGGGCCGGGGCGGGTTTGCAGCTGCCCGCAGGAGGCCGGGCACCTGCCTGCGCAGAGCCACCCCGCCGGCGTTGACCGCTCCTCGGAGCCCAGGCCGGGGAGCGTTCAGCCTGGGCCTGGCCCTCCGCCCGATGCCGGTCCCTCCCGGGCAGCTTCGGCTTCACGGCCAACGGCTGACCGCGAGCTGGCTCGCCCCGGCCCACACCGCAGGCCAAGTCACACCTCGGGCCCGCTTTGAAGTCCTGCGGCCGCCGAATATTTCAGCTGACCAGGCCCGGGACAGCCGCCGCGAGACAGAGGCGGCCCTGTGGGGCGTGTTTGCGCTGGAAAGCCGATCTGTTTACTGGGAACACACGCCCGAGGGCTGGAGGCCTGTGGGGCTGGAAGGCAAGACCGCTCCCCGCTCCCGGAGGGACAGGGCTGCCGTGAATGGAGGCGTTGTGCACACGCGCACGCGCACACTCGCACTCACACGCATTCCGAGCCACACACGCCGGTGCCTTCTCATTTAGGGCTAACGCATCCGCTTCCTGCCCGGCCCAGCACATTCCCTGCCCTTCTGCACACTCTGATACTCGAAGTTCTCGAGATGTTGCCACTTGGGGCCGTGGGCCATCAGGTGAGGAGGGAGCCCGAGCCTTTTGGTGGTGTTCACGCCTTGAGACCCCCACCCCACGGGCTGTGACAGTCGGCTTCTGCTTCTGTGACAAACACGTGGAGAGTCATCGG
>NW_004528509.1:0-529 GCF_000260255.1 Octodon degus
TAGCTAATGATTCCAGAACTATATTGAATAGGAGTGGTGATAAGGGATATCCTTGTCTTGTACCAGATCTGAGAGTAAAAGATTCCAGTTTTCCCCATTTAGAATTATGTTAGCCTTTGGGTTGTCAGAGATGGTGTTCATCAGATAAGGTAGAAGCCATCTATTCCAATTTTCTGTAAGACTTTGAACATGAATGAGTGTTGCACTTTGTCAATCACCTTTTCTGCATCAACTGAGATGATCATGTTGTTTTTTGATTTGGCTCTATTGATATAGTGTAGTTCATTTATAAATTTGTGTATATTGAACCATCCTTGCATTCCTGGCATGAATCCTACCTGCTCATGGCGCATAATCTACTTGATGATTTGCTATTTTCCATTTGCTAGTAATTTATTGAGGATTTTTGCATCTATGTTCATGAGGGAGATTGGCCTGTAGTTCTCTTTTTTAGTTGTGTTTTCCATGGTTTTGATATCAGTATAATACTTGCCTCCAGGAATGATTTTGGGAGGATTCCTTCCTTTTC
>NW_004528509.1:2129-3279 GCF_000260255.1 Octodon degus
AAATGGAGTTCTGACCATTTTGGTCCCACTCTAGAACATCCTTTAGTAGTCTGTGTAGGGCTGGCTTTGTCATTATGAAATTCTTTTGTTGTTCTTTGTCATGGAAGTATTTCACTTCACCATCAAATTTGAAAGAGAGTTTTGCAGGGTATAGTAGTCTGGGCTAGAAGTTGTTTCCTTAGAGGACTTAAAGTACTCTGCTCCATGCTCTTCTTGTCTTCATTGTTTGTGAAGAGAAGTCTGCTGTTATTCTGATGGATTTTCTTTTAAATATGATCTGTGTCTTTTCACTAGTGGCCTTCAGTATATTGCTCTTGTGCTGGATTTTTGGGATCTTGACTATTATTTGTCTCGGTGTGTTTTTAATTGGGTTGATGTTATTTGGAGTGCTGCATGCTTCTTTATCTGAATGTCAGAGTTTTCCCCATATTTGGGAAGTTTTCTGCTATGAATTCTGCACATATTCTTTTTATATCATTTATATTGATTCCTTCTTTCTCACTGATGCCTATTAATCTCACGTTGTTGATCTTTGCATTGTCTTGCAGGTGATGAATTATTTTTTCCTGAATCCTAGTTGTTTTTAAGCGATGTTTTCTTACCTTACCTTACCTTATCTTAGCTACTATGGTGTCTTCAAGATCTGAAACTATCTTTACATTTACTCAAATAGTTTTGCAAGCTTGTGATTGAGATTTTAAGTTCCTCTATATCTCTTTGACTCTGCTTCATGCAATCTATTTCTTTCCTATATTTCTCATTGAAGGATTCCATCATTTTTCTAATATCTTCCCCTTGATGATCCTCATGTTTTCCAGGCAGTCTAGTTTACTCTGGTTACCTTTTGCCCCCTCTCTCAGTTAAGAGAGAAAGAGGGAGGATGCTTTTATAGATCTGGGTCTAGCAAAGTGTTTTAGCTTACTGGGTGCAGATCTATGAATTTTGAATCCATCCAGTTGTACCTGGCTTGGGTCTGGCTGCTCTGCTCAGCTTCTTCCTGCTGCAGCTCTTGGAAGTGAACCTATTGTGCCCCTCTGGCAATATTTTCTGCTCCTGGATTAGCTGGGTGGTTCTTAACCTAGCCTCTCTGCAGAACTTCAGCTGCAGAGTTTCACCCTAGGCCTGTATGCTAGGCCTGGGCTGGATCTGG
>NW_004528510.1:0-614 GCF_000260255.1 Octodon degus
ATGGCAGGGATTGGACTCTCAGGCCCCACCGACGCTTCATTCTTCTGGTAGCCAGCTAGCGAGGCGGAAGTTGGTGGTAAGCCTCTCCTCTCAATTCAGTAATTTAGATGAAGAAAAAAATGGGCCCTGGACATAGCTCAGAAGGATAGTATCTGTCTGTCAAGCTGCCTGGTAAGCACAAGATGAGTCCAGGTAGCAGAGAGGGCGAGGGAGGCAGGGAGGCAGAGAGGGAGGCAGGGAGGGAGGGAGGGAGAGAGAGAGAGACAGAGGACATAGAGAGACGGAAGAGAAAGACAGAGAGAGACAGAGACATAAGAGAAAGAGAGACAGAGACAGAGACAGAGAGAGGGAGGGAGATAGAAATGGGCAGAGAGCCAGACAGATGGAGACAGAGAGAGACAGATGGATAGACAGACAGAGATAAGACCCTTCACACTGTCACTGTCTCTGGATGGATAGCCCAGGACATTTAAGAAGGGAAGCTAAAAGTTACTAGAAAATATATGGCTTATTTAATTTATATTTAAAGAATCCAATCATACTGATTTTTTAAATTACTAATAAGGTTTAAATTCTGCCTGATCATAATATATTTCATTTTTCTGTTATTGATC
>NW_004528510.1:1614-3264 GCF_000260255.1 Octodon degus
CAGGGCAAGCGGCCTTCTCCCCTGAATGACAATGTTAAGGAACTAAAGGAAGGAGCCATTCTTGGAACTGGACGACTTCTGAAAACTGGAGGGCGAGCACGGGAGCCAGCCAAGGACCATGACAAAGAAAATCAGCACTTTCCTTTGGTAGAGAGCTAAGCTCCATGTGGACCCAACCTGGACTCATGCAGGGCCTGGTGATCTTTTGTCCTCTCTGACCTTGTTGCCTAGGGAAACTGGAAAAATGCTTATTTTTTGTTTTGTTTTGTTTTAGTTTGGCTTTTTTTTTTTTTTTTAACCTCTTTTAAACTGCCAACTCTGGGACCTAGAGCTTTATTGGGCTTTCTTTGTGCTTTATGTATTCTTGTATATTAAAGGAAACATTTTTTGTTTTTGTTTGTTTCTTTCAGTCTTTTTGAGACAGGGGTCTCTATCGCTTCTCGGCCTTTTGGCTAAGAAGTGTGTAGACGGTGTCACTGTGCAGTTCAGGTGAACTTGTGCTCATTTTGTAGCCCAGGTTGACCTCAAGTACACATCTGTTCTCCTGCCTCCTCTTTCTGCGTTCTGGGATTGCCATAATGCTCCACCAGGCCTGCAGAAAGGGATCCGAAACAGTGCTTTAATTTTAGACTTGAGTTTTGCACAGGTTTCTGTGTGTATAGAGTGGCAGCCTAGTGGGTTGTGTGCCCCCAGAGCCTCCCCACTACTGCCTCTGAGCCTCTTTTGCCCCCATCCCTCAAATTATGGTGTCCCTGGGGCTCTGTCCTTGACTGTTTTCTCTTATTCTCTCTACATGTGTATTTCTAGGACTTTACTCTGGTAATTTCCAGGTCTCTGTAATCCTGATTGTTATCTAGCTGCTGCAGAAGTCAGTTTGTGTAAAATTGAATGCATGGGGCTGGGGAGACAGCTTCATGACACAAATGCCTGCCTGGCAAGTACAAGGTCCGGAGCTTGATCTCCGGTACCACAAAATAAATAAATAAATAAATAAATAAATGTATAAATGTATAAATGTATAAATGTATGATCTTTCTCTAAAAGACACTCCCCAACCCCTAGCTCCTATCCTTGTGAATACCAGCTACCCAGCTGCCCAAATCCAGACCATGACAGTCATCTCACACCCTTACCTCTCATGATCTCACATCTTAACAGTTGGTCATTAAATCCCAGTGATTTTGTTTTTCTTAGATCTTTGGTTTTTATTGTGATTTTGTTTTTGAGGCAGGGTCTTGCTCTGCAGTTCAGGCTGTTCTTTTTTTTTTTTTAATTTTATTTATTTATGTATGTGGGGGGGGCAGCTCAGCCCATCAGGGGGCGGGGCTGGCTGGCATGTGGTGCTGGCGGATTGAACCGCAGTCCCTGTACTTTGCTAAGGTTGTTCTAAGTAGGTGCTTTAGACCACTGAGCCATCTCACCAGCCCTGCTGTTCTTGAACTCACTTGTAGGCCAGGCTGTTCTCAAACTCACAGAAATGTTCCTACCTCTCTCTCTTAAAGTTTTAGGACCACAGGCTTGTGCCATTACACCCAGTTCTATCACTTTTTTTTTTTTTTTTTTTTTTGAAGACGGCATACGAGATGTTGCGGCGTGACTGGAGTTCAGACGTGTGCTCATACAAACCTATTTGAAGAACTATCTTTAATG
>NW_004528511.1:0-1060 GCF_000260255.1 Octodon degus
GAAGCTGTGAGATGAAAATATGATATTGGAATAACTCTCTGAAGTAGTTTGTTCCACCAAGTTGCAGTTTAAACCTAAGCTAGTAAATTTAGTGGGTCAATGCCTTTTTATTCATTTAATGAATTTAGAGCAGGATCTACAGGGTGTACAGGGTCTCACTATGTAGATCAGAATCATAGTGATTCACCTGTTTTCAGCCTCCCAAGTGCCGGAATTACAGGTGCGTGCCACCATGCTCAGTCTCAATTGCCCTGTCTGCATGCCTTGGGGGTGGGGATGGCATGGCATGCCAGGGATGGAATCCCAGCCGCTGTGTTCTGCTGAAGCAGGCACTTTAATCCACTGAGATATCTGGCTAGCCCAAGGTCAATGCCTTTTTATGGAGGTCTTAGCTTTTTAAAAACAGAATACAAAATGATAATAATAATAGAAAATAGAAACAATACAGAATTTCACTAAACAAAATAATATGAATTCAACAATATTGTATTGCATAGAGTTTTCTTCAAATTAGTTGTTTAGATTACTAGATATATACATGCAAAATTGGAAAAAAGTTAGAAGAAATTAAAAAGAGAAAAAACATTGAGCATTAACTGCCCCTTTCCATTGACCAGCAGAAACCAGCAGTGTAATTAGCCAAACCATCCTGCACACATATATAGATGTATCTCTTCTCCCCTCCTTCCCTCTCCTGTCCTCCTCCTCATCTCAGTATTGCCTTCACTTTGAACAGATTCTTTCACTTTTTTACAGATTCTATTGTACCTTTAGATTTTATTTACTCTTTCATGTTCTTACATTAGCAAGACAATATGAAGTTTGCATATGCAGGTCTGATTTATTTCACTTAAGAGTATTGTCTCTAGTTGCATCCATTTACCAATAAAAGCCTCAAATTTACTTTACTTTGTACCTGAGTAATACAGCATTTTGTAAATATACCATATCTTCTTTATCCATTCCTCAGTTGATGGGCGAATAGGTTGTTTCCAAGATTTAGCTATGGCAAATTGCCCTGCGATAAACATGGGTGCATATATATCTCTGTGATATTATG
>NW_004528511.1:2140-3211 GCF_000260255.1 Octodon degus
GTGTGTGTGTGTGTGTCCAGCTCAGTCCACCAGGGGGCAGGGCTGGCTGGCATGTGGTGCTGGGGGATCGAACCGCGGTCCCTGTGCTTTAGCCAAGCTTGTTCCAAGTAGGTGCTTTAGACCACTGAGCCATCTCTCCAGCCCCTGTCTTTAAGATTTCTACCAAATTTTTTCTCCAGAAGATTTAGTGTTGCTGTCTTAATATTTACATCTTTGGTTCATTTTTTTTTTTTTAAACTTACAAGGCTGATTTATTTCACTTAACATTATGATCTCAAGGTGCATCTATTTTCCTACAAATGACTCATCTATCCTTCTTTATGGCAGAGTAACATTCCATTGCATTTCAATACTGCAATTTTATCATCCATTTATCAGTTGATGGACATTTAGGCTGCTTCCGAGATTTAGCTATTAGGAGTTGTGCTGCTATAAGCATGGACCTGCATCTATCACCACAATACGATGTCTTTAACTGTTTTGGGGAGATATCTAGAACAGGAATAGCAGGGTTGGATGGCATTCTCAGTACTATTTCCTGCACAACTTGGGTTCTATTTAGAATGCCTTTGCCTGTGCCATTGACATTAAGAGTTTTACCTATCCTATTTTCCAAGAGATCAGCATTTCTGTTTTAACATTTATTACATGGTGAGAGATATGGTCTAGATTCAGTCTTCTACATGTGGACAGCCAGTTTTCCAACACCACTTATTAAGGAGGCTGCCTTTCCTCCAGGGTATGTTTATGGCCTCTTCATTAAAGATCAAATAGTACAATGTGCTTGGAGTTGTTTTTACATCCTCTATTCTGTTGCTTTGATCTGCACATCTGCCATTTATTTTATTTATTTGGTACAGGGTCTCGCCTTGAAGCTCGGACTCATAGTGATCCTCCTGTCTTAGCCTTCCCAGTGCTGGGATTACAGGTGTGTGCTACCACTCTTGGTTTCTGGCACGGTGTACTGGGGTTCCGGGGCAGCATGGGATTGAACCCAGGTCCTTGCACTTGCCAGGCAAGTGCTTAGACTGCCACACTATCTCCCCAGCTCTGAACATCTGCTTTTTTTTT
>NW_004528512.1:0-515 GCF_000260255.1 Octodon degus
ATGACAAAGAAGAACTGAAGAATTTCATGATGGCAAAACCAACCCTACACAGACTACTGACAGATCTTCTAGAGAGGGACCAAAATGATCAGAACTCCACCAAGGAGAACAGAAGAAACCCACTAAATAGGACAAACAATTAAACACAGAAGAAAAAACAGTTGCAAAACAGCATTCAAATAACATGACAATCATAAGTCAACGCATCTCAATAATAACCATCATGTAAATGGACTCAATTCACCAATTAAGAGAAATAGATTGGCACAGTGGATTAGGAAACAAAACCCAACTATATGTTGTATAAACAAAACACATTTAACTCGTAAAGAAACTCACAGGCTGAAAGTCAAAGGATGGAAAACAATGCTACATGAACCTAGACTTCAGAAAAAACTAGGGGTGGCAATCTTGAACTTGGACAGTCTCAACTTCAAACCAAGAATGATCAAATGAAATAAAGAAGGCTACTATATACTAGTTAGAGGAAAAATTCAAGAGGAAGAAATAACAAT
>NW_004528512.1:2985-3850 GCF_000260255.1 Octodon degus
CTTTTATAATAGCCCTGAGAAAAAATAAATACCTTGAAATTCATGTCACTAAATAAATCAAAGATCTTCTCATGGAAAAATTACAGTATTTTGAAAAAAGCCATCATAGAGGACTTCAGAAAATGGAAAGATATTCCCTGCTTCTGGATAGGAAGAACCAACATTGTGAAGATGGCCATACTCCCAAAATTGTTGTATAGATTTAATGCAATTCCTATGAGACTACTACCAACGTAGCTCCCAGACCTAGAGAAACTGTTCCTAAAATTTATCTAGAACCAAAAAAGACCTATAATATCAAAGGCCATCCTGGCCAACAAAGACAAAGCAGGAGTCATTATAATTCCTGAGTTGAAATTATACTACAAAGCTACTGTAATAATATGAGCATGGTATTGGCAACAAAATAGACCTGAGGATCAATGGAATAGACTAGTAGATGCACAAGCCTGTAGGAATGCACTCAGCCACCTGATCTTTGACAAAGGGGCTGAACACACTTACTGGAAGAAAGATAGTCTCCTTAACAAATGGTGCTGGAAAATTTGGCTCTCTACATGCCAAAGACTAAAACTTAACCCAGGTCTATCACCATGCAATAAACTAAAGCCAAAATTGATTAAACAACTGAACATTAAAAGAGAAACACTAAATCTCCTAGAAGAGAACGTAGGAGGATCTTTTGATGACACAGGGGTAGGCAAAGAGTTCATGAACAGAAACCAAATTGCACGGGTAACACTTGAAAGAATTAACAACTGGGACCACCTCATATTGAGAAGTTTTTTCAAGTCAAAAGAAATTATCAACAAAGTGAAAAGACAACCCACAAACTTCAAAAAATCTTAACTAATAAGCACTCAGA
>NW_004528513.1:0-835 GCF_000260255.1 Octodon degus
ATGAACCACACTGTTTTGTGCTACATGTCTGTAAGGATAAAATCTGGAATGATATGCATGGAATCTTCCTAACAGCAATTCTTTCTTTGGAAAGAGAGGGGAAAAGAACAGATGACTATTATATCAAGAAGAGAGAGAGAGAGAGAGAGAGAGAGAGAGAGAGAGAGACAGAGAGACAGAGAGAGAGAGACAGAGACAGAGACAGAGAGAGAGACAGAGAGTGAGACAGAGAGAGACAGAGAGATTGAGAGAGAGAGACAGAGTCAGAAACAGAGAAGAGGGGGAGAGAAGAGAGATATGATTAAGGTAGAACAATTATATTTTGTGGCTGCAAAGTTTTCTGCTATATAATTTTGTCTACTTTTAAATGTGATAATTATATAATGCATTTAAAGTAAAATTTTAAGTAAACAGTAGAAGCAGACTTTGCGATCTCCACCAGCCCACAGAATGGAGAAAGAAAGCCATCACAGCACTCTGAGGCGGAGTCCTACTGCAGCACACAAACCCGGGTGAAGGTCTCTAATTTATTAACAAACAGAAGGATATTTGCACAGGGCTGGTGGAGTGTTCATACACTCTGAGAGCTCAGGCAGGAGGACTGAACCCAGGAATTCCAGGTCAGCTAGGGCAACACAGGGAGTCTCTGTCTCAAAAAAGAAAGGAACAAACAAACAAAAAGGCACGCAAGCTAGCAAGGTGCATTCAACATGAAACACACACTCCAGCTGCTAGCACGTGTGGTGTACAGTACAAGCGATCTGCTACAGAGAAAGAGAAGGTGAAAGAAGAAAATGGGGTCACTTGGCTCTCAGCAACAGAGAGGCTGCAGGAC
>NW_004528513.1:2504-3221 GCF_000260255.1 Octodon degus
AGCAGAACAGAAAATCTTAACCACAAATTTCTAAGCTGTTCATCTGTCTTTAAATGCTTTCAGTATTTCAATAAAAATACAGATTTAACAGTGAGCCTCAGCACTTTCAGTCAATGGACTAGAAAATGCTTTACCAGGACAATCCTAGCACACTGCTCTGGGAAGAGGCCTTCTCTATGTGAAAGCAGCAGAACTCAGTGACCTCAACCCCACAGTCTAGAAAGCACAAGTCAGTCTCATTTTAAAAGAGAACAACAGTTTATTCTTGATATTTTTTCTATAAAATCACAAATTAATAGCTTCTGAAAGACGTAAGGATTGTCATTTATCATTTGATTTATTTAGTTTTGAGGTTACCTTGTGTTTTTTTGTACCAGGAATCAAACTTAGGGCCTCACTTGCCAGGTGGGTGCTGCATCAGCTGAGCTACATGCGCAGCTCTTAATTAGTTGTAAGAAATACAAAATGCAAATGTCATAGAACAGAATAAAGAAGAAATGCACTAAAGGTGCTGCGTATATTTTCCTTTCGTAGAGAAACACAAGGACCATGAGGGAACAGATAAATGCTGTTCAGTTCAGTTAGTGACCAGTATGTATGGAAGAGGGAAGGAGGGCAGCTCGCCATCAGTTCTGCTATGCGTGTGTCCTGCGTTAGTCAGCCAGGTAGCAGCAGTGCATAGGCCATCTCAGGCTGCAGCGTCCTGAGCTCCACACC
>NW_004528514.1:0-841 GCF_000260255.1 Octodon degus
CTCTGTGCAACATAGATTCTCCTCTGTGCTATGTGGACATTGCCATCCCATGCAACAATAAGGGAGCTCACTCTGTGGGTCTGATGTGGTGAAGGCTGGCCCGGGAAGTGCTGCTCATGCGTGGCACCATGTCCCGTGAACACCTGTGGGAAGTCATGCCTGATCTCTACTTCTACCAGAGTCCTGAAGAGATTGAAAAGGAAGTCTTCCCACAGAGCTTCTCACATTATCTCTCTGTATAGCTAGTTCAGAGCAGGCTGCTGCTGAAAAGGCTGTGACCAAGGAGGAATTTCAGGGAGAATGGACTGCACCAGCTCTGGGGTTCAGTGCTGCTCGGCCTGAGGTCACAGACTGGTCCGAGGGTGTGCAGGTGCCCTCTGTGCCCATTCAGCAGTTCCCTACTGAAGACTGGAGTGCTCAGCCTGCCACAAGAGACTGATCTGCAGCCCCCACAGTGCAGGCCACTGAGTGGGTAGGAACCACCACCGAGTGGTCTTGAGCTGTTCTGCTGATGCTTAAGCAAAGTGGGAATGAGGCTAATGAAAAATAAACAATTTCTAAGAAAAAAAAAAACTTAAGAACTTCTGTTTATCAAAACCTAAACTGAAAATTGAAGCCACAAATGAGCAGAGATAACAAGGAATTGTTATCCAGATATGTAGAGTACTCCTAAATCCATATTGAAGGACAAAAAAACAAAAAACAAAACAAAAAAACCCAAAAAACAGAAAAATAAATATAAATAGATATTTCATTAAAGATAAAGATCCCAATAAGTTCCCAACAAGTATGTGAAAAGCACTTGACACAAATCTAAATGAAAATTTATTTTTTTAAAAAA
>NW_004528514.1:1386-3138 GCF_000260255.1 Octodon degus
TCTCCCCAGCACCTAGTAATGTGTATTTTTTATATGCAGAATATTTTGGATTTGCCTTTCTACTTCCATTCACTACTCTCCTCCCTATCATGTGTACTGAGACTGACCCATAGAGAGGGTATAAATTACTGCCTTCTTGAATTGTTGTGTTTGGTCTTCTCCAGTGACAGTGTGGGGAGGATGACAGCAGGGCATTCATTTCTGGAATTTTCCATTTTATATTTTCAGACCATGCCTGACTATAACTGAAACTGGAAAATGTACTCATTCATAGGTAAGGAGAATGAAGACCACTGTATAATGAAATTTTAAGCAACATTTAAGTAAAAGATTTGGGGAATTGTGACAGTTATACAGAGTTGCTTGGAGGTGGGCACTTTCTTGTTGTTGGCCTTCTCTATCTCTTTTTTTCTTGTCCTTCCTTATTGTTTTTCTATTCTGTCACTTGCACTATCACCTGCACATCTCCCCTTATGCCCTCTGGCTGCACTACTTCTTTCTAATAATGTTAAATTTCTATCCTATAACACCTGTGCAGAACAAATTCCCAGCCTATGCTTTTTAGTAGTACAATGTTAGTATTTTTCCTGATCAAAGAGGTAGAAGGTGAGAGAGAGAGAGAGAGAGAGAGAGAGAAGAGTTATGGTTTCAGTGGACAGTGAGATGTGGCCTCTTACTTCCATGAATTATCATTTTTAAAATTATATTTTGCATATGTCTTTAATATATGGCATGACCTCCATTTCTCTCAAATTTAAGAAAATAAGTCATCTCATATTGTACAGGCTAGTTGAAGACCTTGGTAAATTTCATTTCTAAGAGTTCTAAGGTTCCTTTTAGGGTAAAGAAAAGTGAAGATTAAAAAGTGCAGCAAAAAGAACCAATTTCAAAGAGAAAAATTCAGCTTCCAAGACTGCATTTTGGGTTACATTTATACCCAGAGGGGATGATAATTGAATAGATATCAATGTGCAAATTAGTGTCTAAATAATTATGGCTAAGAGTTGTACTCAATTATAATTTTTGAAGAAGAAAAACATTTAAAGAGCTGGTCAGGTTAAAAGGGTGCTAATTCCAGAAGGCAAGCATTTTAAAGTGTTGACAGTAAATTTGTCACATTACAGGCTAATTTCTTTTTGACAAAAATCAATAGACAATCTTCAGGTTAATCTGAAAGTATTTTATAAACTACAAATATTACATTTTTGTAAAAAATTACTTATCAGATGTGAAATTACAAATTCTAAGAAGGCAAATTCTACCTCTTTCCATCCCAATCCAACCATCTTTTCCTTTCTACCAGCATTACTCCGAGGGGGAAAAAAAGGTTCCCATTTGGTTAAATACTAAGACCTGTGTATGACTGTACTTGGCCAGTGGAGGAATCAAAGTTGCAATATGTCACAGAGGCATTTTTTTCCTTATTTATCTCACCTTTTCAGTTCTCCTGAGCAGGGATTGCCTCTTGAGGCTGTCACTGGGCATCTTTCCAATGAGGTGAAGATACGAAAGAAGGTAAGTATCCATCGAGTCCCAGCTTCACCTCTTCCCTGAGCACTCCTCCTAGTCCACTTCCCCCTACTTGCAGGGATGGCATTTTTTCATGATTTCATTATTCATTATTAATTTTTAAACAGAGTACAAATTAGAATTAAAACAGAAAAATTATAAGTGATAGATTTGCACTTAACAAAGTAATATGAATTTCACAGTATTTGCTGTAATACATAGTGTTGTCTTCCAACCAGTTAT
>NW_004528515.1:0-1391 GCF_000260255.1 Octodon degus
AGCACCCAACTATATAAAGCAAATCTTAATGGACATGAAAAATCTAATAGCCAATACCACAATTTTAGAAGGAGACATTAACACACCCTTATCTCCAAAAGATAGGTCAACCAGACAAAAACTTAGCAAAGAAATAACAGAACTGAGCCAGAGTTTGAAAAAATGGACTTGGTGGACATATATAGAGTGTTCCACCCAAATACAGCTGAACACAAATGTTTCTCAGCTGCACATGGGTCATTTTCTAAAATAGAACATACTGGACCATAGGTCATGCTTAAGTATATGCAAGAAAACAGAAGCTATCCCATACACATTATCTGACCACAAGTGCAATGAAACTGGAAATAAATGACAAAAGAAACCAGAAAAAAAACATTAAATACATGGAAATTAAATGACACCCTTACTCAGCAACCAAAGGGTCACAGATGAAATTAAACAAGAAATTCAACAATATCTACAATTCAATGAAAATTCAAGCACAACATTTTGTAATTTATGGGATATAATGAAAGAGGTTTTCAGAGGTAAATTCATAGCTGTGAACTCACACATTAGGAAAACAGAATAGGAACAAATAACTACCCTAATGCTGCACATTCAACAACTAGAAAAGGAAGAGCAAACCAAACCCAGCGCCCAAAGATGGGAGGAAATCATAAAGATTACAGCAGAAATTAATTCAATTGAGAGAAAGAAAACAATTCATAGATTTAAAAAAGCAAAAAGCTGGTTCTTTGAAAGATTAACTAAAATTGTTAAGCCCCTGGCTCACCTCATCAAACAGAAGAAAGAAAAAAATTCAAATACAATCAATAAGGCATGAAAAGGGTATAACCACAGACTCAGTGGAAATTCAGAAGATTATCAATAGCTACTTTGAGAATCTTTACTCTCACAGAATAGAAGACACAGAAAAAATGGACAGATTCCTAGACAGGAACAAATTACCAAAACTCAAACACCAAGATATAACCACTCTCATTAGTCCAACAACAGCCAATGAAATATGAGATGTAATTAAAAACCTACCAGCAAAGAAAAGTCCAGGTCCGTATGGATTCACACTTGAATTCTACAAGACATTTACAGAAGTTGTAGCCCCTATACTCCTCAAACTCTTCCATGAAATTGAAAAGGAAGCAATCCTCCCAAAATAATTCCTGGAGGCAAGCATTATATTAATACCAAAACCAGGGAAAGATGTGACTAAGAAAGAGAACTACAAGCCAATCTCCCTCATGAACATAGATGGCAAACTCCTCAATAAAACACAAGCAAATAGAATACAGCAAATCATCAAGAAGATCATACACCATGACCAGGTAGGATTCATCTTAGGGATGCAAGGATGGTTCACTATTCGAAAATCTATCAATGTAATACAC
>NW_004528515.1:1993-2936 GCF_000260255.1 Octodon degus
CAGAAAAGACCTAGAATAGCAAAGGCAATTCTGGGCAATAAAGACAAGTCAGGAGGTATTACAATTCCTGACTTGAAATTATACTACAAGGCAACTGTGATAAAATCAGCATTGTACTGGCATAAAAATAAGATCAATGGAATAGATTAGAAGATGCTGAAGCCCCTATGAACAGACTCAGCCAACTTATCTTTGACAAATCAGCCAACCATACTCACTGGAAAAAAGATAGCCTCTTTAACAAATGGTGCTGGAAAAACAGGCTCTCTACATGCCGAAAACTCAAACTTGACCCAGGTCTACCTTCTTGTGCTAAACTGAACTCAGAATGAACTAAAGATCCAAATATTAAAGCAGAGAAACTAACTCTACTGGAAGGGAAAGTGGGAGGAACTCTTGAAGACATAGGGGTAGGCAAAGAGTTCATGGACAGAAATCAAATTCACGGGAAACAGTTGAAAGAAATAACAACTGGGACATGCTCTTACTGAGAAGTATTTTCACGTCAAAAGAAATTACCAACAAAGTGAAAAAGCAACCCAAAAATTGGAAAAAAAACATGACAAATAAATACTCAGACAAAGGTCTGCTCTCTAGAATTTATAAAGAACTAAAAAACACTAGAGCCCCAAAATTTAAAGACCCAATCCAGAAATGGGCATCGAAGATGAACACACACTCCTCAGAGGATGAAATTAAAGAAGCGAATAAATATATGAAAAAATGCTCCACATCACTAGCCATTAGTGAAATGCAAATTAAAACCACATTGAGGTATCATCTCACCCCAGAAAGAATGGCTATCATAAAGAAATCATCCAACAACAAATGCTGGAGAGGCTGTGGGGATAAAGGAACCCTTCTGCTGGTGGGAGTGTAGACTGGTGCAACCATTATGGAAATCAGTTTGGAGACTCCTTAGAAAAGTTGGTCTGGAAATCCC
>NW_004528516.1:0-3222 GCF_000260255.1 Octodon degus
ATTTCAGAAAATTGAAAGATATTCCATGCTCCTGGAGAGGAAGAATCAACATTTTGAAGATGGCCATTCTCCTACAACTATTGTACAGATTTAATGCAATCCCTATCAAACTACCACCAACATACATCACAGAGCTAGAGACATACTTCCTAAAATTTATTTGGAACCACAAATGACCTAGAAAAGCAAACGCAGTCCTGGGCAATAAAGACAAGGCAGGAGGCACTACAATTTCTGTCTTGAAATTACACTACAAGGCTACTGTGATTAAATCTGCATGGTACTGGCAACAAAATAGACCTGAAGATCAATGGAACAGATTAGAAGACGCTGAAGCCCCTACGAACACACTCAGCCACCTTATCTTTGGCAAAGTGGCCAAACATACTCACTGGAAGAAAGATAGCCTCTAAAAAATGGTGCTGGAAAAACTGGCTCTCTACATGCTGAAAACTAAAACTTGACTCAGGTAATTCACCATGCACTAAGCTAAAGTCAAAATGGATTAGAGATCTAAACATTAAATCAGAGACACTAAATATCCTGGAAGAGAATGTAGGAGGAACTCTTGAAGACATAGGGGTAGGCAAAGAGTTCAGGAATAGAAAACAAATAGCAGGGGAAACACTTGAAAGAATTAACAACTAGGACCGGCTCTTAATGGAAGTTTTTGCACGTCAAAAAAGATACCAACAAAGTGAAAAGACATCCCATAAATTTGGAAAAAATCATGACAAATAAGTACTCAGACAAAGATCTGCTCTCTAGAATTTATAAAGAACTAAAAAACACTAGGGCCCCAATATTTAAAGACCCAGTCCAGAAAAGGGCATCCAAGATGAACACACACTTCTCAGAGGATGAAATTAAAGAAGCGAATAAATATATGAAAAAATGTTCGACATCACTAGCCATCCATGAAATCCAAATTAAAACAACATTCAAATATCATCTCACCCCAGAAAGAATGTCTATCATAATGAAATCAACCAACAACAAATGTTGGAGAGGTTGTGGGGGAAAAAAGAACCCTTCTACACTGCTGGTGAGAATGTAGACTGGTCCAACCATTATGGAAATCAGTATGGAGACTTCTTAGAAAACTTGGACTTGAAATCCCATTTAGATCAGCTATTCCTTTACTAGGAATTTTCCCATGGGATCTGAAAACATCATATCATAGTGATATATGAGTGCTTATTTTAATAGCACAATTTGTGATAGCCAAATCTTGGATACAACCAAGATGCCTGTCACCTGAGAAAAGGATGAAAAAGATTTCATATTTTTGTACAATGGAGTATTACTCAGATATAAAGAATGATAAACTTGAAGCCTTTATATTGAAGAGGATGCCACTTGAAGATATATTCATAAGTGCAATAAACCAAACACACATGTGTAAATATCCTATAGTTTCCCTAGTATAAGAACTCAAAAGTAGAAATACAAATAGAAAGGTATAACACAAGTAAAAGGAAAGCATGACTTCCAGGACTAACTAATTAAGAGAGGGAAAGGAGATGAGCTAGGAAACATGACAGTGACAAGTCATAAAGTTATATGTAGAAGATGGGCAAGGAAGTTATCCTGAGAATCTCCAGAAAATTTTTGAATCTAGCAGTTAAATGGAATGATTCTCACCCTGACTAACTATATATACTGATACCTGTGAAATAAGCAACTGCACGTAAGATGGCAATCTGGAATAGTAGGTTCATGCTTGGAGAGCCTGTCATTCTGGTCTTCTGAATATGGGCTGCTTGTCATGACATGCAATTGCTGCTCTGTTGTCTTTTGGTTAGATGATTATTCAGAAAGAAGGGGTGGTGAATGAAGGTAGGAGACAGGTAAAGGAATGTTGTGGGACTGTCCTGCTTCTAGGTTGTACATGTATAGATTTTTGGATTATGTGTAAGTGTAAGAATTATATAATTCTTTATGCCTATTTTTAAAATATATTTCAATTTTTCAATGTTTTTTCATCATATTCTATAGGGACTTAAAGTTCAACATATCAATGCTTGATGAAAAATACCTGTTCCATATTATGCCCAAGATGTTTGATATGCAGACAGACCTTAACAGCTTAGGTTGTATGGTAAGAACAATAAGCTTCTGTTCTGGATGGTTGACAACCAAATTTTGCAGACCAAAATTGGAGGAAAAGGAGGACTGCAAGGAAAGCCAACAGTTTGGCCCTAGCCTTCCAATGTCAATTAAGACTCAGGACATATGAGAACTTGTACTGCAACGTCACGTAACTCGGTAGAGTCCCAAATTTTTTGATCAGGAGATTATGGGGCCAAAGAGGGAAGTATTGATGATGAAGTATGTGCCTAAGGAGAGTCACATGGAGAGAAAACATTCTCTCAGGCTTTCACAGAGAGCACATTGGCCAAGCAACGGCCGTGACTCATCCACATGACTGATACTGACAAACGATCTATAATCTGAGGTATAGCAGTTCAGGATATATCCTGAGGGTATTTCACTGACCTTATCAGACCAAAAAGCTACAATTCTTGTTGCATAGTTCTTGCTTCATTTTGGTCTTAACCATCCAGCACAAATGTATAAAAGCAAAGTATAAGAAGTAAAGCCATGTTGTTATGTTGACCTGTAGTGGACTCGAGTCAACAATTTCTGACATTGCCAGTCAAGTGGAAGACCCAATACTATTATGGACTACTGGACTCTTTTAGAATATTCTGCTGAGTTAGCACACCTATAATATTCAAATGACTGAACTAAACAAGAAAGGGGTTACAGTTGAATGTCCATTTTGTATCTGTGTATTCATAATTGTTAGTATAGATACATAGTTACATTCTCTTAATGAATAGAGGGATTTTTTCTAATAGTGTTTGTAAATAGGATATCATGTCTTCATCTTGTACATCAAATAAAGACTAGGAAGAATGTATACAATGTGTTAATTATTGAAATTGTCCTACCAGAAAAAAAATACTATCAAACTTTCACAAAAATTATCTCAGGCATCTAAATGAAGAGGTCTTTCTGAAATTGAAAATGACAAAGAGAGAAAGCAAAATACGGTCTCAGGCCCTGAGCCCACCCAGAACAAACACATGAGACACTAGCGTAACAGAAACTGCAAGTCACACACCTGAAATCTCTGAAGTAATAGCATCCAATGCAAACAAACAAATGCAGAAGAGAACAGAGGAAATCAGATCAGCAATAATAGCAGCTGAAGTA
>NW_004528517.1:0-513 GCF_000260255.1 Octodon degus
TCTTTGCTAGTGTAAGGAGACCAGTCTTGGCCTCATGGCTAGTGGAAGAAGAGATTGCTATGTGCATGCATGTGGCCTACTCCGAAACGTGCTTCTAGGATGACTCTCTGATCACTTAGCAGCTTTTGCTGTTTTCATGTTAAAACAAAAGCATTCTGCTTCCTGTCAGCTATTTTGCCACTTGGTTAGCTATTTTCCTGTCTCATGTGGAGTATAGAATTAGACTTGGATTTAAATCCTGACTCAGCAATTCAAGGCTGTGTGGATTTTGGCCAGTCACTTAACTTCTCTAAGTATCCAGATAGAAAGCACTCTCCTCTCCTTACCTTCCACAGCTCAGAATGCTTGTAATATGCCCTGTTTGCCAAAGACAATAAAATGTACCCATGGAGATAGGAAAGTCCAGAGTTGCCCTTACCGGATGAGGCCCGGTCTGGTTTTGTCTTTCTTCCGCCAGCAGATTCAGGCAGTGGGGAGGGGGCTGGCATGGCATGTCTAGAAAGCACAGACAAA
>NW_004528517.1:1997-3151 GCF_000260255.1 Octodon degus
TTAAGACCAAGATATAGCAAGACCTATATAACAAGAAATGTAACTTTTGTATCTGATAAGGTCAGCCACGTACTCTCAGGATTTATCCTGTAGCCCTGTACTGCCCTTTGTACATCCTTTTGTCAGTGTCAGACATGAGGATAAGTCACAGCCATTGCTTGACCAATTTGCTCTCTATGAAAGCTTGAGAAAATGTTTTTTTCTCTCCATGTGACTCTCCCCAGGCTCACTTTACATCATTGAACACATTCCTCTGTGGCTCCATAATCTTCTTGATCAGAAAATTTGGAGCACAACTGAGTTACATGTCATTACAGTACAGGTTCTCCTATATCCTGAGTCTTCACTGACCTTGAAAAGCTAGGGCCAAAATGTTGGCTGTCCTTGAAGCCCTTCCTTTTCTCCAATTTTGAACTGCTAACTTAGTTTGTTAATCCTCCAGAAGAGAAGCTAATTATCAACCTGCAATATATGCAGTTCGGTTTACCGTATCTGTCTAAATATCAAACATTTTGGCATATCACGGAACAGGTATTTTCCATCAGATATTGATATGTTGAACTTTAAGTCCTTACAGAATATGAAGGAAAAATAATTATATAAAAGTAGAAATAAGCATTTACATATTTTTACAAAGAAATTTAGAAACCTAACCATATACAGAATTATAAGTCTTTATACTAGGGAGACAATATGATATTTACAGATGTGGGTTTGGTTTATTTCACTAATAAGTGTATCTTCAAGTGGCATCCACTTAAATATGAAGGTTTCAAATCAAAGACCCAATCTAAAAATGGGCATCTGAGATACAAAAGGCAAATAAATACACGAAAAAATATTCAACATCATTGGTTATCTGATAAATGCAAGTTAAAACAATGCTCAGATTCCATCTCAGCCCAAAAAGAATGACTAACATCAATAAGTCAGGAAATACGAAATGCTGGAGGGGCTATGTGGAAAAAGGAACCCTTCTGCACTGTTGGTGGGAGTGCAGACTGGTACAACTACTATGAAATAGTGTGGAGATTCCTCAAAAAGCAAGGATTGGAGGTCTCATTCGAGCCAGCTATCCTCCTCCTGGGTATTTTCAAAAGAACTGGAAGTATACCACAGTGATATATGTGCACCCATGTTTATAGCTGTACAAT
>NW_004528518.1:0-596 GCF_000260255.1 Octodon degus
GATTTTGCTGTAAAGTCCACTTTGGATTTGAACTTTCTGAGCAGACCACATAGGTCTTGAATTTCCAGTAGTCCTCTTATTTCACCTTCCTCAGTGGTGTGATTATAGGGTACACTACGACACTAGCTGCTGTCATTTTTTTAAGAGAGAGAAATCACCATATCTGATTGCACCCTTCTTTAATCTCTGCACTCCGAGAGGCTGAGGCCAAAGGATTACAAACGTGAGCCTGGTGTAGGCAGGCAGCACTCCGTGTAAGGATCTGGGCTCAATCCCCAGGAATGTGGGTTGGAGCCTCAGCTTCATCAGGGAAAGTGTGGGCAATTGGGTAAGTCATCTGAGCTCTGTAAACTGTGGTGTCAAATTGTGCAGGGTGAAGACCTCAACCACCTTAAAGAGTACTCTAGGAGGAAACAAAATAATATAAATAATCTGACTTCTGAAATGAAGGAATATTTCCTCTTTTTACAGAAACATACTGAAATAGATAGACAGACAGATAGATGTAAATACTCTAAAAACAACACATTTCAAATGTTTTATTTTTATTTTATTATTATAATTATTTTTTTTGGTGCAACCAGGCATTGAACTCA
>NW_004528518.1:1245-3016 GCF_000260255.1 Octodon degus
ATAGAAAGTTTGAGTAAAGCATTAAAGGCGCGATGAGTAAAGGTTAAAATTAAGGATTTGTGTCAATATTTTGAATATATTAAATAAGTTTGCCCATGGTTCCTTATTGAAGGAATTACTGATCAGAGGTGATAGAAAAGGGTTGGTGATGCCCTTAAGGATTATTATGAGACTTTTGGACCTAAAAAGGTCCCAGTGATACAAGGAAATAAAACTCCAGAGTTCATGTTCTCTAAAACCAAGGGGTGGATTTTGGGAACAAACGGAGGTTGAGAGTAAAATGTTTGATTGGGAAGAAAATCTTCTGTCTCAGAGAGTACAGAAGGGGGACCTGAGTGGGTTGCCCAGGAAGATGTCTTTTTCAGTTTATTTTTATAGAAGCAAAACCATGCGGGGTTAAGGTAGAGAGGAAGAGGCAGTGGTGCCGTCCCTGGCTGGCCAAGGCAATGGCTTTGGGGTGGGAGGAGGGGCCGCACTGGACATGCAAGAGGAAGAGGTCTCACTTAGGTGGATGTTGGGTGGGACAAAACTATGGTCAACCAATGAGATTGCAAACAGCATTTCTCAGGTAAAGTTGATTACACCCAGGGCCAAATGGGGGCTGGGCTGGTGACTCACTTAGGTCTTTTTAGGTGACTGATACCTATTTAGAATATCAATCCCAGGTGCTACTCTTTTAGAATTTGTTTGGCCTTTAGGTCTTTAGGTCTGCCTCAGCAGGAGCATCCGACCCTCCCACAGTTACAAGATAACTTGTCCTTTGTGCTGTCTCCTTCAATGGCCTTGCCCTGTCTGACTGCCTATTAATAGTTCTAATTCTGCTACCTGTAACATCAGTTATGGCCTTTTCCTACTGGAATTTAATTGATAAAATCTTATCCCAGAGACACTGTGACCCGGTTGTTGCTAGTGTGATACAAAAAGCTACAACTCATCTTAAAGGACAAAAAAAACCCTAAGGGTGTGTGCCCTCCTGTAAGGGAACAAATTCTTAAAAACAAAACCAGGAAGCCAGATTTATGTTGAAAATAAAGAGCAAGGAGCCCAGCAGAGGATTTAAAATGTTGTGAGCTTGGCCAAAAAAAAAAGCTGTAGACTGCAAAGATGGAGCTGAGAGGATCTCCATTGCCAAAAAGAAACCTGAGAATAAAAGAGATGGCCTGAGGGCATCACAGAAGGAGGCAGGTCTCCACTCTTTACAACCTCAGAATTACAAAGGTCAGGGACTTTACCTTGAGGGGAAAGCCACAAGACCCCTGCTCAGAATGGCAGCGGCAGTTGTCCAATATGGAGCCACAGCTCCATACACCACAGCCATTTTAGAAACTGTGGCTGACAATTGGCATACTCCCAAGGACTGGCAGATATTAGCCAGAGCCACCCTCTCCGGGGGGAGGGGATTATTGCCTATGGAAATCAGAGTATATGGAAAACTGCAAAGATACTGCCAATCGAAATGCACAAGCTGGCAATGGATGGAATTTAGATATGTTAACATGGAGCGGTAATTATGTCATCAAGGATGCACAAATGCGGTATGATGCAGGTCTTTATGCTCAAATCCAAGCAGCTGCCACTAAGCCACAGAGAAAACTGCCCACTAAAGGAGATGTAAGTTCCTCCCTCACTAATATTAAACAAGGGCCAGATGAGCCTTTTGCAGAATTTGTCTACCTTGCTCACTGCAACTGGGAGGATCTTTGGCAATGCTGATGCAGGTACAGAATTTGTTAAACAATTGGCCTTTGAAAATGCTAATGCTGCCTGCCAG
>NW_004528519.1:0-502 GCF_000260255.1 Octodon degus
GGTCCCTGTGCTCTGCCAAACTTGTTCCAAGTAGGTGCTTTAGACCACTGAGCCATCTCTCCAGCCCCTGGTTTTTTTTTTTTTTTTTGAGACAGTCTCACTATGCTGGTCTTGAACTCTCTGTGATTACAGGTATATAACACCATGCCTAGTTACATAAGTTATTGAGAAATAATCAAATATTAGAAAATGATTAAAATGATAGAAACTAGCATATAATTTCCTATCATAACTCTGGATATAAATAGTCTTCATTCTCTAATTAAAAGACATAGCCTGGCAGATTGGATTAAAAGCCAAGACCCATCTCTGGCAAGCGCAAGGTCCTGAGTTCAATCCCTGGTTCTGCAAAAAAAAAAAAAAAAAAAAAGCCAAGACCCAACTATTTTTTCCTTGAGAGAAACATACCTCACTAGCAAAAGGGGCTTCTGGGTTAACTCAGTTGTTTAAAGTGCCTGCTTGGGCAAACTCAGTCAGGAGCAGGGGACCGAGGTTTGGTCCC
>NW_004528519.1:1777-3293 GCF_000260255.1 Octodon degus
TTTAAATCAATAGCTTCCCTGGGCTGGGGAAATAGCTCAGTAGAATAAGCGCTTGCCTGGCAAGCACAGGGTCCTGAGTTCAACCCCCAGTACCACACACACACACACACACACACACACACACACACACACACAAAGCTTCCCCAATAATTGACTGACTCAGAGAGAAATCAGGAAAACAGTTTCATTCATAATAGCTTCAAATAAAATAAAACATCTAGGGATCAATCTAACCAAGGAAGTAAAAGACCTCCATAATAAAAACCTCAGAAAACTAAAAAAAAATAAAAAACTAAAGACACCAGAAGATGGAGAGCCCTCCTTGATCATGACTGGCAGAATTTACATTGTCAGCACAGCCGCATTACTGAGCGTGATCTAAATCTGAGCAACAAACTTGATGACAACAATATGCATGCAATATAACAACCATTGTTAAATTACTATTCTTTTTGTTTTTTTGGCAGAACCTGGGATTGAACTCAGACGCTTGCACTTGCCAGGGAAGCACTTATTCCACTGAGCCATCTCCCCGGCCCCTAAATTTCTATTCTTGTTTTGAAATTCTGTACCATGATTTGTTTTATGTTGCTTTTTGTTGTTGTTGTTGTTGTTGTTGTTGTTTTGTTTTTTAAAATTTATTTTATTTATGTGTGTGTGTGTGTGGCCAGTTCAGCCCACCTGGGGGCAGCAGGGCTGGCTGGTATGTGGTGCTGGGGGGATTGAACCGTGGTCCCTGTGCTTTGTGCTTTGCTAAGCTTGTTCAAAGTAGGTGCTTTGGACCACTGAGCCATCTCACCAGCCCCTATGTTGCTTTGTTTTTGTCTTTGTCTTTGTTCTTTTTTTTTCTCTTTAAAATAAAAAAATAAAAACAATCCACAGATTCAATGTAATCCACATCAAATTACCAATGACATTCTTCACAGAACTAGGAGAAAAAAATCCAAAAATTCATATGGAAACACAATAGATACAGAATAGCCGAAGTCTGGAGGAATCACAATGCTCCATTTCAAATTACACTACAAAGCAACAGTAACAAAGGAAGTATGATACAGACACAAAAATAGACAACTAAGCCAATGGAACAGAATAGAGGACACAGAAACAAACCCATGCAACTAAAGCCATCCGATTTGGGGGAAAAAAAATCAAATATATGTGCTGCAAAAAAAGATAGAAGATAACCTCTTTGACAAACAGTGCTAGGAAACCTGGATATCCATTTGCAGAAGACTGAAATTAGATCTCTATCTCTCACCCTGTATAAACATCAATTAAAAGTGCTCCACAGGGACTGGGGAGATGGCTCAGTAGAATAAGCACTTGCCTGGAAAGCACAAGGGCCTGATTTCAATTCCCGGTTCTGCAATAAATAAATAAATAAATAAATAAATAAATAAAATAAAATAAAAATAAAAAAAATAAAAGTGCTCCACAGGACATGCGTGGTGGCACACACCTATAATTCCAGTGCTCAGGAGGCTGAGGCAGGAGGATCACTGTGAATTTGAAG
>NW_004528520.1:0-853 GCF_000260255.1 Octodon degus
TGGTTGCTTCCGATCTCATTCGTGGAGTTCTGATCGTTTTGGTCCCTCTCTAGAACATCTTTCAGGAGCCTGTGTAAGATTGGCTTTGTCATCGCGAATTTTTTTACTGTTCTTTGTTATGGAAGTATTTCACTTCTCCATCAAACTTCAAAGAGAGTTTTGCACGATATAGTAGTCTGCGCTGGAATTTGTTTTCATAGAGGACCTGGAGTACTCTGCTCCATGCTATTCTTTCCTGCATGGTTTGTGAAGAGAAGTCGATCATAATTCTGATGGGTTTTCCTCTGAATGTGATCTGCTACTTTTCTTTAGCAGCTTTCAGTAGATTATTCTTGTGCTGAATTTCTGGGATCTTGACTATTATATGTCTCGATGTGTTGTTCATTGGGTTGAGGTTCCTTGGTGTTCTGTATGCTTCAGTTACCTGAAAGTCAGATTTTTTCCTCATATTTGGGATGTTTTCTGCTATTACTTCTGCCCATATTTTTTAATGTCATTTCTGTTGACTCCTTCTTTCTCATTGATGCCTATTATTCTCACATTGTTCATTTTTACATCATCTTGCAGTTGCTGGATTATTCTTTCCTGCATCCTCGTTGTTTTTAAGAGATCCTTTCTTACCTTTTCACTAGCTACACCAGCATCATCAAGATCTGAAACTCTGTCTTCACATTCATTTAAACGTTTTTGCAAGCTTATGATTGAGAGTTTCATTTCCTTTTTATCTCTTTGACTCTGCTTCATGCGATCTATTTCTTTCCTGTATTGCTCATTCAGGGAATCCGTCATTTTTCTAATCTCCTCTATTTTTTTATCAATATCTTCGTTAGAAGCAGTTAGAAATTCTTCTACT
>NW_004528520.1:1763-3169 GCF_000260255.1 Octodon degus
GGACTGGTCCCGCAGGCGCAGGGTAGCAGGAAGCTCTGCTAATATCATATTGTAGAGTTTTCCACCTATGTCCTTAAAGGTGGTTGGCCTAGTTTTTTTTTTTTTTTTTTTAGTTGAGTCTATCTAATATGAATATTGCATTGATTCTAGGTTTCATAAATGAGTTGTTGAGTATTCCACCCTTTTCAATGTATGAAGAACTTGATGAATATTAATAATATCTCATATATTTTGCAGAACCTGGGATTGAACACAGGCCCTTGAACTTGCCAGGCAGGAACTTATTCTACTGAGCTATCTGCCCAGCCCAAATCTCATAAATTTGTATAGCATTTACCAGTGAATCTATTACATTTTCAAGTTTTTATTTGGCGTCTTATTCTTAGTGTGTTAGTGTTGTTTTTTGGTATTGCGTTCTTAATTATATTTATATCTTCTTTCTTTAATTTTATTAGTTTGTATATGATTAGGAATTGGTCCATTACTTCAAAATTTGCTAATTTATTTGGAATATAATTTTTCAAAATAGTTCTTAATCTTCTTTTGGAATTCCACAGTGTGTTTTATGATTTCACCCTATTATTTCTAATTGAAGTAATGTGATTCTTTTCTTTCTTTTTCCTGATAAGTATGACTAAGGGCTTATCCATTTGATTTGTTCTTTGAAGGAAACATCTCTTTGATTCATTGATTTTTTGTTCCTGAATCGGTGGTTAAACTCAGGCCCTTGTGCTTGCCAGGGAAGTGCTTATTCAACTGAGCTATCTTCCCAACCCCTGATTCATTGATCTTTATAATGTTTTTATATTCTGAATTACATTCAGTTTTGTTCTTTTCCTTAGAATTTCCCATTTATTTATTTATTTATTTATTTGTCTTGAAACTGCTTCATAATATCGCAGGGGGTTCAATGAGTTGTACTGTCGTTATCACTTACAGAAAATTTTAAATTTCTTTGTGCAGTCTCTCATTAATTTTCCAGGAGATTTGGTCTTTTCTGAAATTTCTTCTGTCATTGATTTCTATTTGCATTGCGCAGTGGTTTGAAAGCATACATGGAGTAATTTCTATTCTTTTTTATTAAGTTTATTGAGAAACAAGTAACAATAAGACATTTCAAAACTGATAAGAAGTCCCAGCCCAGGAGCAGAGTGGGCCAGACACTCTCCCAACCCTTGGGCCAGCCCCCACGACTCCGCAGTGCCTCCCCAACCCCGCCACCGAGTAGGATTTTCCGCCGAGTTCCATGAGCCCCCAGACCCAGACCTAGCCCAGGTCCGGTGAGTGTGCAGAGAGCTTCTTGCTACCCTGCGCTGGCGGGACCAGTCCCAGCCCAGGCACAGAGTGGGCTGCACCCTCTCCCAGCACCTTGGGTCGCCCCCCATCACTCCACAGTGCCTCCCCCA
>NW_004528521.1:0-548 GCF_000260255.1 Octodon degus
GTGTTTGTAAATAGGATCACAAGTCCACTTCTTGTACAGCAATTAAACACTAAGAAGAATATATGTAGTGTATTATTTGTTGAAACTGTACTTCTCATTGGATTTGAAACTGTCTCCTTGTTATCTGTTTATCAATAAAACTTTGAAAAATAAAAAAATGAAAAAAAAACAACTAAGATGCAGGAAAAAATAAATCAATACCTGCAAGATGATGCAAAGATGAACAATGTGAGACTAATAGGAATCAATGAGAAGGAAGGAGTAAATACAAATGATATAAAAAGAATATGGACAGAAGTAATAGCAGAAAACATCCCAAATATGGGACAATAAGCTTACATTCCTGTAACCGAAGCATATAGAACTCCAAATAATATCAATCCTATGAAAACCACACCCAAACATATAATAATCAAGATTCCGGAAATTCAGCATAGAAACAGTATACCAAAAGCCACTAAAGAATAGAAACAGATCGCATTTAAAGGAAAACCCATCAGAATAACGGCAGATTTTTCTTCACAAACCATCAAGTCAAGAAGAGCATG
>NW_004528521.1:1192-3152 GCF_000260255.1 Octodon degus
TCTTAATTTTTGTTCTAAGATTTATACTATATCTTTGACTTACAATTTATTTAAAAAGACATTGTATGATATCTTCTCCTAGTATTAGAAACTTTAAGAAGTATATTTCCATTTTCTGTTGACTTTAAAAAAAACAGGTTTGTACCTATGTCATTTGCTTATTATTTCTTGCCTATATCTTTTAATATGAGAAACTACTTTGGCAATAACAATACACAATGTAGTAACCATTGTTACTCTCCTATAATCTTGTTTTGAGATTTTGTACCACTGTTTTTTTTCCTTCTTTAAAATAAAAATAAATGACGTAAAAAAAAGAATATTTGCAGAAAAATATCAAAGTAAACTTCCAAAGAATGGGGAAAGAATAAAACATACAGTTAAGTGATGCATATAGAACTGCAATTATCATCAACCAAAATAAATCTCCCCTCAGACCTATAATAATCAAGATCACTGAAATTCCACACAAGAGCAGCCTATTAAAAGCTGTGAGAGAAAAAGAAACAGATCATATATAAAGAAAATCTATCACAATCACAGCAAATTTTGCAACACAAATGACCAAGTCAAGTAGAGCTTGGAGTAAGGTATTTCAAGTCTGAAAGAAAAATTTGAGCCTAGACTGATGCATCCTGCAAGACTACATTTTAAAATTAATAGAAAAGTAAAATGCTTCCATGACAAAGGACAACAAAAGAAATTAATGAGCACCAAACCAACACTTGAAAGAGTACTAAAAATATTCTAGAAAGAGACAAAATTGATCACAATTCCAAGAACAACAACATAAAGAAAACAGCAAACAGTACAATAAAATAAAGATGGGGAAAGTAGAAAACCAACAGCAGAAAAATAACATGATAAATGTAAACCAAAACATATCAGTTATAACCATTAATGTAAATGGCTTCAATTCACCAATTGAAAGAAACAGACTGGCAGAATTTGTTAAGAATTCCATTAATTGCCATTTAATGGAAATTAAATGCTGTATACAAGAAGTACATTTAACTCTGAAGAAAATTCACAGAGTTAAAGTGAAAGGATGGAAACAATACTCCATGGGTCAGGAATTCAGAAAAAAACTAGGGGTAGTTATTCTGTTCAGTGACCATAGAAACTTCAAAGCAAGAATGACCAAATGAAATAAAGAAGAGAAATCTTGTTCAGGGAAAACTTCAAGAGGAAAAGATAATAATCATAAATATGTGTGCACCAAGTATTAGAGCACCAAACTATATAAGACAAATTTTAAAGGAAATGAAAAATCAAACAACAAGCAGCAGAACCTTAATGGCTGACCTTAACACCACAATTTCTGAAAGAGATTTATCAACTAGACAAAAACTTAGAAAAGTGGGGCCGGTGAGATGGCTCAGTGGAATAAGTGCTTCTCTGGCAAGTAGTAAGACCCTGAACACCCTGCACACCCTTCCCTAAAATACAGAAGAAAAAAAAAATGCAATTTAGCAGAATTTGTGGAATGCACTGAGAATAGTCCTCAGAGGACAATCTATATAGGTGAATTCTCACATTGGGAAAGTAGAAAAAGAACAAATAAATACCCTAATACTCCACATCAAGCTTCCAGAAAAAGAAGAGAGTCAAGAACAAAGTCCAAGGAATAGAGGAAATTATGAAGATTTGAGCAGATATTAATGCAACTTAGAAAAAAAATATAAAAATTAATGAATACAAAAATTGGTTTTGGGGGCTAGGGAGAAAGCTCAGTAGAACAAGCACTTGCCTGGAAAGCTTAAGGTCCTGAGTTAAATCCCTGGTTCTGAAAAAAAAAAAAAAAACTTAACAGCAACAAAATCTCATGCCCCAAGGGCTGGGGAGATAGCTCAGTGGAGTAAGTGCTTGCCTGGCAAGTGCAAGGTCCTGAGTTTTATCCTTGGTACCACAAGGAAAAAAAAAAAGGAGAGGCCATGAGGGGCCTTGGAGATGGCCCAGT
>NW_004528522.1:0-791 GCF_000260255.1 Octodon degus
CTGTGTGCACAAGTGCATCCAACAGTCTGGCTCTCCAACTCCTAAACACTTCATCTCCAATGACCCCCTTTTCTCTTCCTCCTCTCTCACTAATTGAGCCATGTTCTCTAACTGTGACTCACTGTTGTTGGGTGTGACTATATTTCAACTACTCTTTGAATCCAGTGAACCCTTCATTCCTTCTGCCTTTGCATCAACCCTCTCCTTTTCTGATTCCTCCTAAGCAGCTACATTACATGACACAGGTAGGGGCCACACTCTCAGAAGCTTCCTTCCACTGCCTTGATAGGGTCCCAAGTGAATCAACATTGGTATACTGTACCAGTAATTGGTAGACAATAATACACACATCCTCAGTGTTCCCTAATAATTATTCATTATCAAGTACTTTAAACCTTCTCTACTCAGGTCACCTTGTTGCTCATCTCCTTGTTACCAAATAAGCAGATCTATCTGTATCTTCACTCAGTTTACCCTTCTACTTTGCTGCAGGAGAGCAGACATCTATGCTCCACCACAGCCAGCCTCATCCTCTCGTAACAGTCACCACAACCTGTATTTAGGACATCTGGATGACACGAAGAAACCCCAACATTCATATCACAACCAAAGCCCTAAACCCTAAACCTGATTCTCCTCCCTCACAAATGACTCCACCTTTCATCCAGTTGCATAAGCCAGAAATCTCTGTCTGTTTGTCTCTCTTTCTCCCTGTCTCTCTCTGTCTCTCTCTCTCTGTCTCTCTCTGTCTCCGTCTCTCTGTCTCTGTCTCTCTGTCTCTTCTCTTCTTC
>NW_004528522.1:2246-3280 GCF_000260255.1 Octodon degus
TGTCCTGCTCCTTATAAGGAGCCTCAGTGGTCACGGCATTCCTGGCCCCTCTTGGAAACCCAAGCCCCACTCTTCTCTCCTTATGTCTCTACAGTTCTCCTCACTTCTTCCTTTGGTTTTCTATTTCATTCCACCTTGTGCTGGGGTCATGACCTCAGCACATTTGGCATCTAACAGGCTGGGAGTGAGTTTCTCCTACTTCATTTGCTTTTTTTTTTTTTTTTTTTTAATTGTTCTACAGATCACATGTCCTTCTCACAGAAAGGAAAATTTCACTCCAACCACACAGGGCAAAAGTCTCCAAAGACAGCCTGCATCCTATGAAGAGCAGAAAATCCTCAGTAAATCTGGTCTATGCAGTGTTGTCTTGTCACAAGTTTTTCTAGAGAACCCACTCAGGTTTGCCCCCTCTGGAGAAACGTCCTTCGTTACTATGTTCCAAATAAAATTAAAATGAAGACCCTGAGAACTCAAAAGTGGACACAGAGGTTCTAAGATCTCTCAGATGCGGTTAACTTTCTCTCGGCCTGAGTTTCCTTTGTGTTTTCCTCTTCAACTGGAAAATGAAGATAAAATACCAGCGAATGCGCAGGCCTGTTAAGGGACCAGAAAGGCGGGGGAGCGGTTAGAACTCTGCCCACACAGCGATGAAAGACTGGCACAAAAACAACTGTTGCCCTAGGAGCTCCGAAAGGTCGCTCAAGCCATGGTAGTCGGGGCTGCAGGATTTGCAGAGAGCTGCAGACGGGGTCCTGGGCCGCCCGCAACGCCCCCGGCCGTGCAAGCGGCGGCAGGAAGCGCTCGCTTCTCGCCCAGCGCGTGTGCGCGGCCGCTCGCGAACAATAGGTCCCGCGGGGGCCCGCTGCGCCCCCGGCCCCCACCGGCGCCCCGTTTCCGGGCTCCGGGCCGCACACATCCCCCCTTTGTTTCCCCGGACCCGGCCGCGCGTGTCGCAGCCGCGGTCGCCCCACCAAGCTTTTCCGCCGGGGGCCGCGGGGTCGCGGGGAGGAAGCAGCGGGCGGCGGGGCGGGTGG
>NW_004528523.1:0-697 GCF_000260255.1 Octodon degus
AGAGACAGAGAGACAGACAGAGAGACAGAGACAGAGGGATCATGAAGTCTTTGTGGACCTGCAGGATTAGGCCTCCAGGTGGAGAAGGGAGGAGAAATGAAGCTGGGACAGCACAAGATCATCAAAGATCTGGTAAGGTATGACGACAAACTTACATGATCAATTTGCTATTTCAGTTTACCTAGCAACTACTAGACTCTAAGTAGGATGACACCATCATAAAGGAGAAGCACAGGAAAGAGAGCATAATGATAGATTTGAGAGGTTAATAGGCAGAATAAAAAAATACAGGGTGATTAATTGGATGCAGTGGGAAAGACAGAGAGAGGGCCAAAGACAGAGATCAAATTGATGTGTGTAAGGGGGCCTCCAGTGGGCACTTGGCTCAAAGATGCTTGCGATCATGTCCCTGTCCTCAAAGAGTTGTTCATCTAACAAGCAGAACTGCCAGCATCTGAATTTACACCTTTGTGTAGATTTAAAAATGTGTTTCCTCCAAAGAAGATTAGAGGGGGATTTCAGTTTGTATTTGTCCCCTCAGTTTAGCAGCAGTACTCAGGGCATGACAAGATCAACTCTTTTTGGCAGCCATTCTCATAAGGAAGAAAGCCAAGCCATGAAACCTCAGGTTAGGAGAGCTCAGCTCTGTATGTACAGGAAGACAGGGAAGGACTAGGGGATGGAGGTGGAAAGTGAA
>NW_004528523.1:2292-3234 GCF_000260255.1 Octodon degus
TAACCACTAGGAAGAATGTATGCAATGTGTTAATTATTGAAACTGTCCTACCAATTTGGTTTGAAACTGTCTCATTGCTATTTGTTTCTCAATAAATGGAAAAAAAATAAATAAAAATATGAGGCACTATATACTGTGAGGAAAAAGCTACTGCCAGGCAGACCCCAGTCAGACCAGTGAAGATACTTGTACTGTCATTGAGTATAAACTCATTTGTTTATCATAACTATAAAAACATTTGCCATGGAAGATAGAATAAGGGCCGCAAGAGCACTACTATGTGAGTCAGAGAGACTACCTCTTTCTCAACCATCTTTTTCTACTGAAGAGACAACCCAAAACATAATTTTTCTTTCCTCAACTTCCACTTTTGGAAAATATATTAAGTATCCACTGATTTACATGCACTTACATTAAATCCTCATCAATATAGCTCCATGTTTTACAGATGGAAAATAAGGCAGGCTTAGTGACAGTAAGGGCTTTCCTTTGCATCATTCCAGCAAGCAAGAGACAGAGCTGCGATTCAAACATCAGGCTGTCTGACCTCAAAGTCTGTGCTTATGCTACTACAAAATGGTAATTCAAAGCCAAATTAATCAAAAGAATGAGAAAAATTAAAAGTAGCTGAATCGAGCCTTTTATGTTGTTATTCTCAAAGTCACAGTTTTGCTATGCACTTTTCAGAACATCTCAGAAAAATGAATTCTGCGGGCTTGGGAGATAGGTTGGTGGTCTAAGCATCTGCCTGGAAAGCACAAGGACCCATGTTTGATATTCAGTACCACATGCTGTGCAGGTCCTAAAAACTCGTGCACACCATGCAGGCCACCGAAACTGGGCATGGTGGTGCATGCCTGTAATTCCAGTGTGGGGAGGCTGAGACAGGAGGATCACTATGAGTCTGAGCTGTGTAGTGAGACCCTGTACAAAATAAATAAA
>NW_004528524.1:0-1508 GCF_000260255.1 Octodon degus
GGAAAATTTGAAAGCAAACAAACCCTGCCTGTCTGATGTTATGAAAAAGACTTTACACATTAATAAAACATCAGAGGAAAACTGAGATAAATGAGAATTTGTTTCCATTAAAAATACTTTGTTGATCCAGTGGATAGAGGGGATTTGGAAAAAAATCAAAATTGATCTCAAAATATTCCTGTGTCCTACAGTCTTCATGCATATTGTGGTAATATGTATTAAGAATCTAAAATTGTTTAGGGAATGTTCAGTTAGAGTATGCAAAACATTAGGAGAGGTTTAAATTCTATTACCAAATGCATACATTGCATAGTCTAATACATTTTAGGGATATAAAGTTAAAGAAAATTTATGACTTTTATAACTTTTTCTGCTTAGTAAAAACAAAGAAATTACTTGTGAGCTATGTCATAACAGGACCACAATATGTATGAAGACTTTAAAAAACTTAAAAATGACACTGTCATCCCTAGTGAATATCAAAGTTTCATTGTGAAAAATTGCAGTTACCTTATATCTGATTCATTCATTGTAGATATTTATAAATGGATGTATGAACACACATGAACTATCTGGAGCTGTACACTGTCTCCAGTTATCACAGACTGCACAGAGTCAAAAGATTTCTTCACATAAATAATGTGCAAATATTATCCTATGCCTCTACATTGCAAGGGGCTAAACTCCATATAGTTTACGAAAGTAATCTTTGCCTGTAACCACAGCAGTTTCTTCACTTTTCGAAAGGCACTGCCATGAGGTATTCATGTGATTAAATTACCTACTGAAAAGTCATTATTAAGCAAATAGATGCAGATCCACAGTTGAAATGATCTGAAAATACAGCAAATAAGCAGCATACATAACTAACCATGTCAGCTTATCAAAATGGGTTAATGATTATGTAATTATATATTTCACAGACTATTTTACAAATAATATTTTATCAGACCTTTATCATAGCTCTGTATTCTGGAAGCTATGTTGTAAACTACAGGATATTAGAAAAACATTCTCGGTGTTGAAATTGTTGCTGCAGACTATGAAGTCATGCAAATCATTCCCAAGGATCAGCCTGGGAAATTGAGGTCTAAACGGACTGAAACTTAATTACTATGTGCAAGAATTATATCAATATAATGAGGGAATTAATGGAGAAATTTAAATAAGAAACTACGCATGGATTCTATTTAAAAATTTAAATCCAATTAAAATCTCTGGAGCGCAATTACCTCATAAATAAAACCATAATTGTAAAACACTTTAAAAATAGAATATTGTAGTCGTGGCAAACATCATTTGATTAGCCCTTCTTTATTAGTGAGTTAGCCATATAATTGCAATAATGCAATAAAAGCTAGTATTAATAGTGGGAAATAATCTATGCCTAAAATTGTGTAGATTATCTCTTACACACACTGCCAATATGAAGAAGTTGAAACTCTAATTATTCACAATTTATTTAAAGGTATTGGAATATCAGAGTGGCTGGGCGTTTTCCTTCAGAT
>NW_004528524.1:1613-3151 GCF_000260255.1 Octodon degus
CAGCTGTAGTGGTCAAGACAGTTCTGGCACTGTACAAGGAAAACACATAAAAGAATAGAATAAAATAGGTCACGCAAATGCATTTTCCTTGTGTGACAATATGACATCTGAGAGGGGCAACAAAATGATTTAAGGAAAAAAGGGAACTGTTATAAAAAGTGATATCAGAATAACTGATAGCTGGATAAGATGAATTTCAATATCTGTCAGAACTACTATCAAAAGTAAAAATTAGAGTCCTAACCCAGTTCTGGTGAGTGTATGGGAGAGCTTCCAGCTACCCTGCGCCAGCAGGACATATTACTGGTCCCAGCCCAGGCACAGAGTGGGTGAGACCCTCTTCCACCCCCTTGGAACAACCCTCACCGCTCTGCAGCACCTCCCCCACCCCGCCTACTGAGTAGGAATTTCTGCTGCATTCCGGGAACCCCCAGACCTAGTCCTAGCCCAGACCCCGTGAGTGTGTGGGAGAGCTCCCTCTCCCCCCTACTCCACCTTGTCCCCTTCAGGCTCAACTCAGGCCTGGCAGATAGGCCTGGGGTGCAACCTGTAGCTGAAACCCCTGCAGAGAGTGTAGAGGATAGAACCACCCAGCTAGTCCAGAGGGGCAAAACAGGTTCACCCCCAAGGGCAGCAGCAGAAAGGATCTGGGCACAGCAGCCAGACCCAAGCCAGGCACAGCTGGATAAATCCAAACTTTGTAGATCTAGACCTGAACTTCAGTGCGTGCTAAGGTTATAACTACAATGAAGATCTACAACAAAGGTCAGAAGACAGTGCTACACAAAATGATGAGGAAGAACAAAATGCAACCTCAGAACCCAAGCCCACCCATAACAAGTGCAGAGGGCACTAACACAGAAAAATTGGGAAACACACAGCTGAAAGCAATGAATCAACGGCTTCTGAAATAAACAGCTTCAGAAAGGTATAAAGGAACTCAGATTTGAAATAAAAAAAGAAATCCCTGAATTAATAACATCTACAGTAAAGAATCAAAGGCAGAAACATATGGAGGAAACCCAATGCCCACTCAAAACAAGTGCAGAGGACACTAGCTCGGCTCAAATGCATGAATTAATAGCTTCAATAGAAAATAAACAACAACAGAAAGTTATAGAGGAACACAGAGCACAATTCTTTTCTGAAATAAAAAAGGAATTCTCAAAACTCATAGCATCTGAAGTAAAGAAGCAACTACAGAAACAAAGGAAGGAAACCCAATCTGAAAAAAACACTGCAGTAAAAGAATTTATAACTGCTTCTAAAGAAGACATTGATAAAAAAGTAGAGGAGATTAGAAAAATGATGGAGGCCTTGAATGAACAATACAGGAAAGAAATAGATCGCATGAAGCAGGGTCCAAGAGATAGAGGAAATAAAAATCTCAATCACAAGCTTGAAAAACCATTTAAGTGAAAGTGAAGACAGAGTTTCAGATCTTAAAGATGTTGGTGCAGCTAGTGAAAAGGTAAAAATGGATCTATTAAAAACAACAAGGATGCAGGAAAGAATAATTCATCACCTGCAAGATGATG
>NW_004528525.1:0-873 GCF_000260255.1 Octodon degus
GCTGAGCTAGTGTCCTTTGCACTTCTGGGTCGGCGTTGGGTTTTCTCCCTATGTTTCTGCATTTGATTTTTTACTGCAGATCCAATTAATTCAGGGATTTTTTTTTAATTTCCTATCTGAGTTCCTCTATACCTTTCTGCAGTTGTTTCTTTATTTCAGAAGCTGTTGATTCATTTATTTCAGCTGTGTGATTTTCAGTTTGTTCTGTGCTAGTGTCCTATCTACTCATTGTGGGTGGGCTTGGGGTCTGAGATTACATTTTGCTCCTTCTTGTTGTCATTTTATATAGCACTGTCTTCTGACCTTTGTTGTAGAGCTTTGGTGCAGTGATAACCTTAGTACCTACTGAAATTCAGGTGCAGGTCCACAAAGTTTGAATTTTTCCAGTTGTGCCTGGCTTGGGTTTGTCTGCTGTGCTCAGCTCCTTCTTGCTGCAGCCCTTGAGAGTGAACCTGTTGTGCCCCTCTGGCAAGATGTTCTGCTCCTGGACGAGGTGGGTGGTTCTGCCCCCTACTCTCCCTACAGGGAGTTCAGTTCCAGTGTTTCACCCCAGGTCTATATGCCAGGCCTGAGCTGAGTCTGAAGGGAACAAGGGGAGTAGTGGAGAGAGGAAGCTCTCCTGCACACTCACCAAGGCTGGGCTAGGTCTGTATCTGAGGGTCCCTAGAACACGGCAGAAGTTCTCACTCATGGTTAGATTTCCAAATTTCTGTGTAAAAATATGTGTTTATTCCTATTTTTTAATTTTTTGTCTTCATATTCTGTAAGGACTTAAATTTCAACACATCAATACTTGATGGAAGATACCTGTTCTACGTTATGCCTAAGATGTTTGATATTTAGACAATTAGGGTAAACCGAACTGCATGTGTT
>NW_004528525.1:2455-3274 GCF_000260255.1 Octodon degus
TCATTAAACAAGGAATATCTGTATACATACATATATCTTTGATTCTGCATTAAAAGTGAATGTATGTAGAAGTCTGTAAGCATTCTGAAATAATTCTTCTAAGCTATCTGACTTCAGTCCAGCTCTACATTTATAGAAGTTTTCAATTAATTTTAATTCATATAACTGCACAATATTATTTGATGTAATATTTTTAATTCTTGATGTGAATAATTTTCACAACCTCCCCACATTCTCATTGATTTTCCTTACTCAGAATATCCCTTACTGTGTTGGAGTACTTATTCTTTTATATAAAGGAAGCAACTTTTTTTCATGTCCTCCAACTGCTTATTTTGGATTCTCCACAAAAACATCATTTTAATTGTTTCTGTTTTATTTCTTGCTCCTAATTCTATATAAATCTAGCTAAAATCAGTAAGCAGTATATATACAACAGCCTGAATGTTGAACTGCACTGAAGTTCTATCCACCAGGTCACTAAACCCATTGCCCTTAAATTCAGACTCTTAGAAAGTCTGAAGGCATGGCAAAAAATGTAGAAACTCTGTACGCCACAGTGCAACATATATATAGTCTAGTTCCCAAAACAGTCCCCTTTCCCATCTGAAACTTCTACTTTTGTCAACATTTTGGTGTTCTAGGCTCTGACCAGAATCACCCATCAGGTTCACTAACAACATTCTCTGGCTTCTCTAGCCCATTTTTCAAACTCTCCAAATATCTCTTGCAAAATCAACACTAAAATCTCAACAGCTTTTCTATGTATCACAAATTAACTATCTGAAGATTCCCACTTTGAACCGGGGATTGAACTCA
>NW_004528526.1:0-811 GCF_000260255.1 Octodon degus
AGGACAGTTCCAATAATTAACACATTGCATACTGCCTTCCTAGTGGTAAAGGACATCATCCTTGAGGAGCTTGCATAAAACCAGCAGAGGATGGGTGTAGCCCTGTGGAGGACTGGATTACACTTGGCCTCAAAGCCCCATCCTCTAGACTAGAAATGCAAGTAGGGGAAACCTTACTTTCAGTCATGGTGGGCGAGGCTGTGATTAAAGCTATCTTGTCCTTAGGCTCCAATGGTCAGGAAGCAGCTGCATTAGGCTCCAGAATAATGAATGCCTTAGGTACCTGAACTGCCTGGTTCTCCTGTAGCTCACATCTACATTTCAAAACTAGGTAACAATGACTTTCTTAAAGCAAACAAAATCTGAACATAAGACAATTGGTCTGGTGACAGGAATGTCTTACAGAAGGAGGCGTAACTATTGCTTAAACAGGTTGAGTTGGAAGCAGAGCACTTCCCTGCTGTGGTGTAAAACAGTTCACCTTTGAGGGTAGACAAAAAAGACAACTGACTGAAAGAACTTTGCCCTGGGCCCTAGAGAAAAGAAATCTCCAAGACACTTGTGTTCCTCCTTCTAGTCACCAGGGCAACCTTTTCTAGCAGGACCAGGCTATATTAAATCTTTAGAGCTCACAGGTAAAACTTACATTTATCATCTAGCAATTACATTTTACACATTGGTAAAAACACATTAATACTAACAAAAATCTTTTTCTTACTCTTAACATGTAAGGCACAGATGTAAATCATTTCCCTGACAGCCGCTGTAGAATATAAAGTATTGCAAGCTGCCTCAGCCTAATTTCTGAAGG
>NW_004528526.1:2206-3302 GCF_000260255.1 Octodon degus
GTCTTGGAAGGAGTCGAAACCAGGGGCTATCATTACCTGTAACACCTCCTAGGACTCCCAGAAGGGCACCCCAAGAGAACAGATACAGATGTCTTACTGGTAAGAACTTTCAGATGGCTCAGTCTAGTCTTTCAAATGATAAAATTTATGAGTTTTCAGAGACCACCCTGGGGCCAGAAAGTCTCCCCGGGGAAATGGTTTCCAAAAACTCTGGTTCCTACGATTGATCCCCAGTAAAAGGAATTCTAGATGAGCCCCACATATTATGGGTCAGCTCAGCACAGGAACAGATAGGCCAAGTTGAAATTTATTTATTTATTTTAGAGTTGTTTCATTTTTTTTAATAAAAGTACTCTATTGAACCAAAAGTCATATGTCTTTTAAAAACATTTAACATTTATAGTGGTATCATGTGCCCAAAATAATAATTTTTCCCTCATTTACAATAAATTTGTAGCTATGATTAGTCATATTGCCATATGCACAGGAACTATGCTTGAACCAAATTAATTTAAAAAAATAAAATAGGGGCGGGGGAGATGGCTCAGTGGAATAAGTGCTTCCCTGGCAAGCGCAAGGGCCTGAGTTCAATCCCTGGTTCCGCCAAATAATAAAATAAAATAAAATACTTTCTATTAGCAATCTGAAAAGTCAGAGCTCAATAAACAGAATTATCTCAAAGAAAAGCATTATACACTCAGTAATTTCTACAATTTAGTATGCTAAAACTAAAATAAACAGGACAAGAGGACAAAATGTACACATAAGTAATTTCATGATTTTCTTCATCTTGACCCTATTGCTTTCTTGCTTTCAGGAGTAAAGTCTTTGACTTTGAAAGTAACAAACTACTTGAGAAGGGAATTCATGTCTCCCAGTTTTATTTTTTTGTTTTTTATTTTTTTGATGGAACCGGGAATTGAACTCGGACCCTTGCACTTGCCAGGGAAGCACTTATTTTACTGAGCCATCTCCCCGGCACGTCTCCCAGTTTTAAATGGCATTCCTGTGCTATATTCTCAGCAGTCCATGTTTGTGATTTAATTTATGCTTAATGAGAAGCATCAAGGCCTCTATAACAGAAACTCTGCCCTTG
>NW_004528527.1:0-948 GCF_000260255.1 Octodon degus
CAGCAATCAGACAGGACAGGGAGGACACAGCCCTCTCAGGTGATGCCAGACAGTGTGAAACCAGGTGGGGCAGCCAGCTGCCTTTCTGCCCATCCACTTGCTTTAATCAGGTTGGGGCTGGGAGCTGAGAAATCTTTAGCAGGCCCTGGCCCAGTGGCCATGTCACACTCAGGTCATGTGCCATGAGGATGCCCATCAGCTATGGAGACTCCAGCAGCCTGGACCTGCCCTAGTAGTCTTGGGTTCACTCTGGAGCAGGATCAGGGACCTAAGGCACACCCTGGCAGTGTTGTAGGGCTCCATGAAGAGGTAAGGTCTTCCCAGGAGCAAGTGGAGCCTGTTCCTGGGTATGCCGCCCACCAGAACAAGGCAACATGGAATCAGAGGTGTGGAGCCAGGCTCATGACACACAGCTTCCTCACAGGCTGGTCTCCTGGCCTGGCTGGTTGGAGGACTGCATGAAGGACTGGGCCCATTACCACAGGGAAGCGACCTCACTCAGAGTTTCAAAGAAGAGTCCCCATCCCCCAGCTGCCCAAGGGCCCAATGGCCAAGCTCTTCTGTGAAGGCTTCAGCTGGGCAGGAGAGCTGGCCAACGTGCAGGCAGACGTGAGGGACCTAGTCTGACCTGTGATGCCTCTCTAGGCTACAGCCTGTTCCCAGCTCCATGTGAATGTTTCTCTGAGGAAACTATCCAAAAAGGGGGATGCAAAGGAACGGCCATTTTGTATCTCTATATTCAAAACAGGATAGATCTACAGATGCATTCTCTTAATTTAATGAATAGAGATATTTCTTCGAATAGTGTTTGTGGGCAAGATATCATGTCTGCATCTTGTACAATGAATAACAACTAAGACAACAATAGGCAATGTATTAATTATTGGAAATGTGCTAGTAATCGGTTTTGAAACTGTCTCATTACCATGTGCTTCTCAATAAAACTGT
>NW_004528527.1:1593-2660 GCF_000260255.1 Octodon degus
GCCTCTTCTGTGCCTGGCCCAGCTAGGACCTCAAGGAGCTGCGCTTCCCTTCCTTCCTCAGGGTGGACTTCGTCGAGCGCAGCCGCAAGCATGTCTACTTCACCATCGTCACTCACCATAAGGAGGTCGACTTCTGCCGCACAGGCGAGAGCTGCTGGAATGCAGCCATCACAGCGGTGCTCATGGACTTCAGGAACCTCTGTGCCCTGGAGAGCTACCAAGCCTGGGGCTCGCCAGGGTGCTGCACAGCGCCACCTGGAGGCAGCTCACAGGACAGAAACCCTGAAATATGCTTGTGTGCTTGCTGGTTTTGTTGTCTTGTGCCTCTTTGCAATGCTGTCTCTGTGCCAGGTCACGCTGCCTGGGAGCCCACTGACATGGGACCGAGACCTCCACACACTGTGAGCTGACCCAGCCACTCCTTCCCTAATCTTAGGCATCAGACATTTTTTTGCAGCAAAGACAGAAAATTAACCAAGACAGTGCATTAAATGCCATATTTGACGGCGGTCACAAAGGGATGATGGTTCTTTCCAAGCACCCCACTCCCCCAAACAAAAAAATGCAGTGCTTGTGTGAGTGCATTCTGCTGTTCAACATTGTGCTTTTCCATGCACTGTATTCACAGGAAATATTTTAACTATGGCTGACATGAAAATTAATAACACCAGAAGTGAAGCTATTGGGAAAACATGTTAGAACCACAATAGAGTTAAAGCGAGAAATCTATGTAAGAGGCCACGAGTTCGCTCAGCAGATTTGTGCCCGCTTGGTAAGCACTATGCCTGGACTTTGATCACTTGTACAAAAAAAAGTCACACAATATTTGTTCCAGTCCCTACAAAAAACCACATTTATATGTATAACCGGGGAGCCACAGAACAAATTATCTTACTTCCAATAGTTTTCTAAGACAAGCATAAGTTGAATTCTTGAACTCTACAATGTATGAACACAAATTTGGAATGAATCAAGTTCCACAACTAAGGTATCACTGTAGTTGATGGCTTAGGCAGCCTTCCGAGTCCCAGTGGACAATGATGCCGTTTTCTCCTTAGCTTCATGGG
>NW_004528528.1:0-541 GCF_000260255.1 Octodon degus
TTATGCTTACACATAAGTCCAAAAATCTCACCATATACAACCTTGAAGCAAGACAGTCCCACATTATTCCTTTTCCTGTCTCTTGCTTTCATTCAACACCTTCTAAGTTTTGAAAAACCATCTACCTGAGAGACATCATAGCAGCAACTGTCATGTCATGGCAAGCAGCCCATATTCAGAAGACCAGAATGACAGGCACTCCAAGCATGAAATTACTATTACAAATTACCATCTGCAGTGCAGTTGCTTAGTTCAAAGGTATCAGTACATATAGTTAATCAGGGTGAGAATCTTTCCAATTTACGGCTAGATTAAAAAATTTTCTGAAGATTCTCACGATCATTGCCTTGCCCATCTTCTACATATAACTCTATGGATTGACTTATTCATGTTTCCTAGCTCTTCTCCTTTCCCTCTCTTGATTACTTTCCCTCTCTTGATTACTTGATTACAGTTCTTGAGATTCTGCTTTCCTTTTACTTGTATTATACCTTTCTATTTATATTTCTTCTTTTGAGTTCTTATACAAGGGAGACTATAC
>NW_004528528.1:1666-2085 GCF_000260255.1 Octodon degus
TGGGAGTATGGCCATCTTCACAATGTTGGTTCTTCCTATCCAGGAGCATGGACTTTCTTTCCATTTTCTGAAATCCTCTACGATCTCTTTTTTCAGAGTACAGTAATTTTCCTTGAAAAGTTCTTGGACTTCTTTAGTTAGATTAATTCCAATGTATTTCTTTTTCCTTGGTACTATTGTAAAAGGTATTGCTAGTATAATATACCTCTCAGTGTGTTTGTTGTTTGTGTAGAGGAACGCTATTGACTTTTGTGTATTGATTTTATAACGTGCAATGTACCGAATTTCTGTATTAATTCTAGTATCTTCTTGGTGGAGTTTTTGGGTCTTCCAAGTAAAGAATCAAGTCATCTGCAAATAAAGATAGCTTAACTTCTTTTTTGCCCATTTTTCTTCTTCTTCTTCTTCTTCTTCTTCTT
>NW_004528528.1:2491-2995 GCF_000260255.1 Octodon degus
TGAAGTAGAGGCCATCTATCCCAATTTTCTGTAGGACTTTGAACATGAGTGAGTGTTGTACTGTGACAAAAGCCTTTTCTGCATCAATGGAAAGATCATTTGGTTTTTAGTTTTCCTTCTACTGATGTAGTGTATTACATTTATAGATTTTCGAATATTGAACTATCCTTGCATCCTTGGCATGAATCCTACCTGGTCATGGTGTATGATCTTCTTGATGATTTGCTGTATTCTATTTGCTAGTATTTTATTGAGGATATTAGCATCTATGTTCATGAGGGAGATAGGCCTGTAGTCCTCTTTCTGAGTTGCATCTTTCCCTCGTTTTGTTATCAGTATACTTGCCTCCAGAAATGATTTTGGAAGGATTGCTTCCTTTTCAATTTCATGGAAGACTTTGAGGAGTATAGGGACTACATCTTCTGTAAATGTCTTTTAGAATTCAGCAGTGAATCCATCTGGACCTGGACTTTTCTTTGCCAGTAGGTTTTTAATTACATCTCG
>NW_004528529.1:0-1246 GCF_000260255.1 Octodon degus
AGCAGGAGTCTACAGTTTTTCTAGCAGTATCTTCAAATTTTTCTGAATTCCCTTTGAAAGTCATTTCCAAGAGATTCTAAACTATATGATGATTCCTGTGGACAAAATTTGCTTTAGCCACCCCTCCCAGCTGAGACACAATACTAACAGTCATGACTGTTATGAGGGGAGATTTATTTGGGCTATTTTAAGTGTCCTCAATCCACCATTGGCTGGATCCAACTATAAGAAACTAAGACAATAGCAGCATAATGTTCTACTGTATAGCCCAATGACATTGGGAACTACGTTTCAACATTTGAATTTTAGAGAGAAACATTAATTCTAGTGTTTAGTTTTTGCTATAACAGTTAAGCATAATTCCAAGCTTGGTGGGCTTGGAAGCTGCCTATACAGTTAGCAAAGCACACTTCTGGGTATGTCTGTTTCAATCATGGAGGTACGGAGATGTTTTGATCTCTGTCCCCTTTCCCCTCTGCCTTTGTTTCCCTAAAGTGCTTCCCAGCCAACATTTATTAGCAGTTTTTCCCCACAACGTCCTTTCTCCTTGCCATTTTTGCCCTGAACTCTGACAGCTGAATATTGGACTGAATATTTCAAAACCATGAACTGAATTAATCCTTTCTTCAATTAAATGGTGACTTCGCTAAACAGTGCTACAGAGACAGTGATACTAGTACAATTTATAATTCACTATTTTAGAGAAATTAGAAAAAAATTGCTGTATTATCTTTCCTTGACTACCATAACAATGTACCATATAAATTGGTTTGCATAACAAATATTGATCATCAAGTCTGGAAGGCTAGATGTCTAAAATCAAGTTAGGCTTTTACTGAAGCATCTGTCTCTCTTTTGTGTGGCTAGCTATCTCTTCTTTCTTGTGCATAGTATGATCCATCTATGTGGCTATGACCGTATCTTCACTTTTTACAAAAACACCCATTATATTGAATTTCAGCACACTAGAAGAACCACATTCAAAATCAATTGCCTCTTCTTTTAAATAAAGTTCCATCACAACTAGAAGTCACATTCTGAGTGACAGTGGTTTAAAATTTCAATTTATTAATTAGCAAATGTATTTATTCCACAAATATTATCACATGTACTTTAGCCTTTAGCCTCTGTCTTAGTTACTTTTCTCATTGTTGAGACAAAATAACTCATACACAAAGTTAGAGGAAGAGAGATTCATTATAGCTCACAGTTTGCTGATACTTTGGTTTATAGTTGACTAGTTCCA
>NW_004528529.1:2336-3248 GCF_000260255.1 Octodon degus
AATCACTTAATCATATTAGATATAGCATGTTAATAGGTAGTAGATAATACCAATGCAGCAGTACTGACAGGACTAAAATAGTCCAAGATAATCTCTTAATCTATAACTTCCATTTCCTTACAAGGATAGCATTATACTCATCTAAATTGAAATGATATGATCTGTAGGATATTGATATAATTGCAACTAGAATTTGTTCAGCAAGAAGTAAAACCTGGTATCAGATAAAAGACAAAAGAAATGAAAAGGATGTCTTTATATCTATATCTATATCTATATCCATATCTATATCTATACAGATTAATTGGGATAATTGTATGGCCACTCTCTACTGGTCTTTTGAAAGTAACAGTTAATGCTTCTTTCTTTCTACTTTTTAATTTCTTAAATCTTTTCTTATGTATTTGTACAGGGTCTCATTACACAGCTCGGACTTGAAGGGCCCCTCCTGTTTCCAGCTTCCCCAATGCTGGGATTACAGGTATGTACCACCATTCCAGGTCTCACTGGCCAGCTCAGCATGCCCATGGGTGGGTCCAAGCAGCATGCAATTCCAGGGGTTGAACCCTGGTCCCTGAGATTGCCCAAGCAGCCACATAGTCCACTGGAACTATTTTGCCAGCCTTTTCATAACTTTTCTGTTGTTGTTTTGTTTTTAACCAATTTTGCAAGTTTATATCTGTCAACCTAATGTTATAACCTGACATATGTGCCACCGTCTAGTTGAATCCCTGACGTTACCCTTTTGTGGATTGTCGGCTTAAATACCCACTCCCCTCATTCTCCCAGCGCGCACCTCAGCGTCTTGCCGAGGTGGGCGCCGCTGGGTACCAGCTAAAATAAAGCATTTCTTATCTTTTCGAGCCTGCCTCATTTTTGAGATACAACATTTGTGGGCTCGTCCGGGATCCC
>NW_004528530.1:0-3271 GCF_000260255.1 Octodon degus
AAGCAGTTAATACATTTAGTATGTAATGGTTTTGGTACCTTGTAAGTTAAGTATGACCTCTGGGTTTCAGGTTTTCTGACAGAAATGGGAATGGTCGTCTTTATTTCAGGGAGGGTGTAAGCAGTTAATACATTTAATATGTAATGGTTTTGGTACCTTGTAAGTTGCCATTGGAGATAACTTTTCTTTATATGCTGGATGATGTTTTAAAGGCTTTAAGAAATGTGAATATGCATTTGTAGACTAGGGCATTTTTATTTGTTTGAAAACGTTGGCTAAACCCCTAAAGATAACAGGTCATAAATACCTCCACATCCTGAGGAGGGTAGTCTAAGAGCACCTTTTCTCCAGAGTTTGATAAGAAGTGACTACAGTGGACCATCAAGTTACAACCAGCCTCATGTGAGCAACCGGGTTATGACTGGAATTTTGGGTTTTACTTAGCACCAAAGTGTTGAGTTATGACCAGAATGCCAGCCACTTGTGCAGTTGTAAACAGTCCTGCAGTGCCCGTATGTGAGGGAACAAAATTTGTCAGTAGGAGCCCAGGTTCCTGATGTTCTTATGGAAAGGGGACTCTTCTTCCAAACAATAACCACTTTCCATTTTCCATGTCATCTTCCCTTCCAGCAAGCTAAAGATGTCACCTTGAATGGGGAGTACAATATGAAATTGTTGTTTCTGGTAAGGTAGGCATATTTTATACCCTCTTGGTGAATATACTAGGAAAATTATTGGTGTTTCTGGTAAATTACACACTTTATGCAACCCTTTTTTATTATGAAAAGGTTAGTTAAGGTCTACTTTGGGAGGGTCCAAATGCATTATGGGTATTTGCATTGTATTGTGTGGGAAAAATAGTTTTGACTTATGACCAACTTGGCTTACAGCCACCCCTTGTGATGAATTGAGTTTGTGAGTCAAGGATCCCCTGTTAATTCACATTTGAAGTCTCACCACAACAACCCAGGCAACTCCAGTAAGCAAAAGACTAGAATTCATTGATTGAGAGGATTGAGTCTTCTGAGTCTTAAATTGCTGGGTTAATGTTTCCTCTCACCCAACCAACTCAGTAAGGGAGGAGTCTTTACCAAAGAAAGACGGACGCTCTATTCCAAGCTAAAAAATGCTACAGAAGCACGGAAGTTCTTGAGCCTTTCCTCAGTGCCTAAAAGGAAATCTGCTCAAAGAATGCTTAGAAAAACTTGAGTTTCAAAGTGAGACCTATATACAGAGACTTGTGTCAGATCCCCTCCTAGGGAATTCTAAAGGCAGGAGGCCGGCTAGAGCAGTCCTCACTGGCAGTCAAGACATGACTTCATGTGGAAATATGTGCAATATTCCCAGAATGAATTGAATACCAGGAGAGGGGGGAGGATCTAAGCTTTCTCCTAAAAAGCCTGTCTTCTGGGGGAAGGAATCCTATTATAAAAACCCATAAGGAGACTCCCAGATACACGAGGTATTAAAAAGTAAGACATATTAATATGCTGAGCTGTAAAAGGCTCAAGTCAACAACTTCTGACATTGTTAGTCATGGGGATAACCCACTACTATTATGGTCTACTGGACTATATTGGATCATTTTGCTGAATTCACATACCTACCATATTTGAATGGCAAGGGAACACCCATCTCTGACAAAACTAAACAAAAAAGGGGGATATAAATGAAGGACCATTTTGTAGTGAAATATACAAAATAGTATATACAACTACTTTCTCTTAGTTCAATGAGAAGAAAGACTTGTACTATTAGAATTTAAATAAGATATCATGTCTGCATCTTCTACTATGAATAACTACTATGAAGACAACAATATGCAATGTATTCATTATTGTAACTATCCTATTAACCTGTTTTGAAACTGTCTCAATGCCATTTCTTTCTCAATAAAATTAATTTAAAAGAAGAAGACTCCCAGAGAGTTTCAAGAAGTCAGCCATAGAGCACATAAGTCACGTGTGCAGATCAAGTTCTCTAGGCACAAGAATGAGAGAGGGGCTTATGAAAAAAATCCAGGAAGTAACCTCAAAGGGCCAGTATTTCAGAAAGTATGGAACATCAGAAGAGAACTACAAATAGCACTATCATGGTTTGGAGTTTTTGCAAGGTGCACAGTATAATATAGGACACATTTTATAAGATTATTTCATAATGAATCACCCACAGAATCCAATACAAAGAGTGAAGGAAACCTGTCCACACACGAAAGACCATAGAATCTAGCTGAAAACCTGGATCCTCATGGTCTGCATGAGTCCAGCTGAAAACGTAGAGCTCAAAACAATGCCTCCCACAAGTCTGACTGGAGGCCTGGAGCCCATAACAAAGTCTCATGCAGGCCTGTTATGTGGATTAGCACTAGGAAGACCCAAAGGTCAGTGGTGGAAGCTAGGAAGTCTATGCCAGTGGGATGAAGGATCTGTGCCAGCAGCCTGAGGGATCTGCACTGGAGCCAGGAAGTGACGCTCAGAAAAAAGCGAACCACAAACCATCTTCAGTGACAATGAGATCCTGAGCTCCTCCACTGACAAGAACAGCCAAGTTCATCAGGAAAGCCAAGATGACAAAGTCCCCCAGCAGAATAGCCGAAGAGAGCCAGCAGCTTCCAACAGCTCCAGTAGCTTTTCCAAACAGCTTCCCTAACATCCTCATTCCTTCTTCTCCAGTTCTGCCTCTTATGCTGCTGGCAACAGTCTTCAGGTGGGCCTCCCACACCCAGCACCACATCAGTTTAGTTCACTGCTCTTCATCTTTATTGGCACTCTTTAAAATGAGCCCAAGTTCTCCCAAGATTTCAGATCCTTTTCCATTCACCAGAAATTTGTCTAAATCCCTGGAGTATTGCCAAGGTGAAGTAAAAGGAACATTTGTTCTTCTGCCTTGTTCACACCCCCTGATGTACTTATCTTTCCATCTGGCTCTAAGCTAATGGTCCATGCTACCAGCACATCATCCCAGCTCCCTCTTTCAAGGCCCCTTTTGGTCCAGCTCTATCAGTTACCCCGGACTCTTCCCCAGCACATAAGAACCTTTCACCCTCAAAGCCACAAGAAGCATCCCTGTCTGTCCTGCTTCAAGGTTGCATATGGTGAGATTTTTGGACTTATGTGCAAACATGAGAAGCATAGAATTTTTTATCCTATTTTTAAAATATAATCTAATTTTTAAATGTTTTTTATCATATTATGTAGGGACTTAAAGTTCAACATATCAATACTCGATGAAAAATACCTGTTCCTTATTATGCCTAAGATGTTTGAAATGC
>NW_004528531.1:0-728 GCF_000260255.1 Octodon degus
AAATTAGATTATATTTTAAAAATAGGATAAAGAATTCTATACTTCTCATGTTTGCACATAAGTAGTAGTATACAGTCCCACAATATTCCTTTTCCTGTCTCTTGCTTTCATTCACCACCCCCTTCTTGTTGAACATCCACCTACTGGAGAGACAACTTAGCAGTAGTTGGCATGTCATGACAAGCCGCCCATATTCAGAAGACCACAATGACAGGCACTCCAAACATGGAACCACTACTACAAATTACCAACTGCAGTACAGTAGCTTAGTTCACAGGTATCAGTATATATAGTTAGTCAGGGTGAGAATCTTTCCAGTTAACTGCTAGATTAAAGAATCTTTTGAATATTCTCAGGATCATTGCCTTGCTCATCTTTTACATATAACTGTATGGCTTGACATTTTCATGTTTCCTAGCTCATGTCCTTTCCCTCTCTTGATCAGTTAATCCCTGAGATCCTGCTTTCCTTTTACTTGTATTATATCTTTCTATTTGTATTTCTTCTTTGGAGCTCTTATACTAGGGAGATTATACTATATTTACACATGTGTGTCCGGTTTATTTCACTTATGAGTATATGTTAAAGTGGCATCCACTTCAATATAAAGGCTTGCAGTTTATCATTGTTAACAGCTGAATAATACTCCATTATGTAAAAATACCACATCTTTCTCAACCATTCCTCAGGTGATGGGCATCTTGGTTGTTTCCAAGATTTGGCTATCA
>NW_004528531.1:2018-2868 GCF_000260255.1 Octodon degus
AGTGGTGATAGAGGACATCCTTGTCTTGTACCCGATCTAAGAGTAAAAGATTTCAGTTTTTCCCCATTTAGGATTATGTTAGCTGTTGGGTTTTTATAAATGGCTTTTACCAGATTGAAGTAGAAGCCATTTATTCCAATTTTCTGTAGGACTTTGAACATGAATGAGTGTTGGACTTTGTCAAAAGCCTTTTCTGCATCAATGGAGATGATCACGTGGTTTTTAATTGTCACTCTATTGACATAGTGTTTTACATTAATAGATTTTCCAATATTGTACCATCCTTGCGTCCCTGGGATGAATCCTACTTGGTCATGGTGTATGATCTTCTTCATGATTTGCTGTATTCTATTTGCTAGTATTTTATTGTGGATTTTGGCATCTATGTTCATGAGGGAGATAGGCCTGTAGTTCTCTTTCTTAGTTGTATCTCTCCCTTGTTTTGGTATCAGTATAATACTTGACTCCAGGAATGATTTTGGAAGGTTTGCTTCCTTTTCAATTTCACGGAAGAGTTTGAGGAGTATAGGGACAACATTCTCCGTAAATGTCTTGTAGAATTTAGCTGTGAATCCATCTGGACATGGACTTTTCTTTTCCGGTAGGTTTTTAATTACATCTCGTATTTCATTGTCTGTTATTGGGCTATTGAGAGTGGTTATATCTTTTTGATTCAGTTCTGGTAATTTGTACATTTCTAGGAATCTGTCCATTTCTTCAGTGTCTTCTATTCTGTGACAGTAAACATTCTCAAAGTAGGTGTTGATAATCTTCTGAATTTCCCCTGAATCTGTGGAAATTACACCACTTTCATTCCTTAATGCTTGTATTTGAATTTTTTCTTTCCTCT
>NW_004528532.1:0-962 GCF_000260255.1 Octodon degus
GGCAGAAGTAACAGCAAAAATCTTCCCAAATATGACAAAACAATCTGATATTCAGGAAACTGAAGCATACAGAATGCCAAATAATGTCAACCCAGTTAAAAACACACCGAGACATATAATAGTCAAGATCCCAGAAATGCATCACAAGAATAATACACTGAAAGCCACGGACAAAAGCAGCAGATCAGATTCAAAGGAAAGCTTATCAGATATATTGCCGACTTCTCTTCACAATCCATGAAGGCAAGAAGAGCATGGAGCAGAGTACTTCAAGTCCTATATGAAAACAAATTTGAGCCCAGACTACTATACCCTGCAAAACTCTCTTTCAAGTTTGGTGGAGAAGTGAAATACTTCACTGACAAGGAACAAGTAAATAATTTCATGATGACAAAGCCAAAACTACAAAGACTATTGAAAGATGTTCTAGAGAGGGACCAACATGATCAGAACTCCAAGAAAAAGAACAGAAGGAACTGGCTAAATAGAGCAAACAATTAAACACAGGACAAAAAGGAGTAAACAACATCTAGTAAATAACATGTCAACACATCTCAATTATAACCAACAATGTAAATGGACTCCATTCACCAATTATGAGAAATAGACTGGCACAGCGGATTAGGAAACAAAATCCAACAATATACTGTATACAAGAAACCCATTTAACTCATAAAGAAATTCTTACGCTGAAAGTCAAAGGATGGAAAACAATACTACATGCCCCAGAACCTCAGAAAAAAGCAGGGATAGCAATCCTGTTCTCAGTCTCAACTTCAAACAAAGAATGATCAAACTAAATCAAGAAGGCTACTATACACTGCTTATGGGAAAAATTCAAAAGGAAGAGATAATCATAAATGTCTACGCACCAAACACAGGAGCACCCACCTATATAAGACAAATCTTAATGGACACGAAAAATCTAATATCCAATACCACAATCTTAAAAGGAGTCCTTA
>NW_004528532.1:1787-3159 GCF_000260255.1 Octodon degus
TAGATGAAATGGACAGATTCCTACAAAGGTACAAATTACCAAAACTGAAGCAAGAAGATATAATAACTCTCAACAAGCCAGTAACAGCCAATGAAATACAAAATGTAATGAAAATCCTGCCAACAAAGAAAAGTCTAGTTCCTGGTAGATTCACAGCTGAATTCTAAAACAAATTTACATAAGATATAATCCCTACATTCCTCAGATGCTTCAATGAAATTAAAAAGGAAACAGCTCTACCAAAATCATTCCTGGAGGCAAGTATTATACTCATACCAAAACCAGGGAAAGACGCAACTAACAAAGTGAACTACAGGCCAATTTCCCTCATGAACATAGAAGCAAAAATCCTCAATAAAGTCCTAGCAAATAGAATACAGCAAATCATCAAGAAGATCATACACCATGACCAGGTAGGATTCATCCTAGGGATGCAAGGAGTGTTCAACATTTGAAAATCTATAAATGTAATACACTTATCAATAGAGAAAATGAAAAACCACATGATCTTCTCAATTCATGCAGAAAAGGCTTTTGACAAAGTCCAACAGTCGCTCATGTTTAAAGTCCTACAGAAAATTGGAATAGAAGGTCTCTACTTCAATTTGATAAAACCCAACTATGACAACCCATGGCTAATATAATTTTAAATGGGAAAAAATAAAATCTTTTACTCTTAGATCTGGTACAAGACAACGATGTCCTCTATTACCCCTCCTATTCAATATATTTCTGGAATCATTAGATAGAGCCATTAGACAAGAGAAAGAAATAAAAGGAATAAGAATAGGTAAAGAAGAAGTTAAATTATCATTATTTGCAAATGACATGATACTTTATTGGAAGACCCAGAAAGCTCCACCAAGAAGCTATTAGAATTGATACAAAAATTCAGTAGCATAGCAGGATACAAAGTTAATACCTAAAAGTCAATAGCATTCCTCTAAACAGATAACAAACACACTGAAAGCGAAATTATAGAAACAATACCTTTTACAATAGCACCAAGGAAATGAAGTACCTTGGAATTAATCTAATTAAGAAGTCAAAGATCTTTTCTAGGAAAATTACAGTACTCTGAAAGAAGAGATTGTAGAGGATTTCAGAAAATGGAAAGATATTCCATGCTCCTGGAAAGGAAGAACCAACATCGTGAAGGTGGCCATACTCCCAATATTTTTGTACAGATTTAATGAAATCCCTATGAAATTACCACCAACATACTGCCCAGACCTAGAGAAAATGTTCCTAAAATTTATTTGAACCCAGAAAAGATTTAGAATAGCAAAGAATATCCTGGGCAATAAAGACAAGGAAGGTGGCATTACAATTCCTGACTTGAAATTATACTACAAAGTTACTGTGATAAAAT
>NW_004528533.1:0-519 GCF_000260255.1 Octodon degus
CATCAGCCCAGTCTAATAAAATTCTTTCAAGAATGCCTATATCAGAGCAAACACCAGAGTTGATATTTCTATTTCTCCTAACCGGATGCAAAATTTGTTAGTACTGAGCATTTACTAACAAGTTGGTTTCAAGATGATTTTTTTCAACTTTTAGAAATCTGATTTTAAGGCTGGCCAGATAGCTCAGTGGATTATAACACCTACTTATGCAGATGCAGGCTGGGTTTGATTCCAGGTATGCATTGCCAGCCCTGTCACAGTGGCACACTGAGAGGATGATTGAAACTGGGCATGGTGGCGTGCCCCTGTGATCCCAGCACTTAGGCAGCTAAAAACAGAAGAATCACTAGGAGTCCCATCTGTATAGTGAGAACCTATAGGTCCTATAGACCCTGAACTAAATACAAAAGAAAATAGAAACCTTTTCTTTACTACAGTCTTAAGCCAAGATAATTCCAGGACTAATTGAAGAATATCGGTTAACACTGTTTTCAGCCACCTTACGTGTTTGACTTTTGA
>NW_004528533.1:1831-3211 GCF_000260255.1 Octodon degus
GGGAATGCAGCATCCACATTCAAGATCGGGACTGGAAGTTGTCCTTATTGCATCAGAAATTACAGCAGGGAAGACATGCCTCGTTTCTCCTGTGTCAACATCTCAAGGGCCTCCTCACCTGGGATGACCCTGTTACCACCCAGGGTCACATATTCCATGAGCTCCTGGCTGTGGGCTGCAGCCTGGCAGAGGACCTTGTGCAAAGGCTCAGTGCAAGTGAGGTGTCCACAGGACTTCATTGCCATGAGGAACTACAAGAACCCCAATTTGCAAGACAGTGCCTTGACAGAGGGAGTTTTGTTCTTAGAGACCAACTATGTCCTTCTTCACTGATGTGGTCTTTGGCTAAAATTTGAGCATCTGTCAAGAGTGAAATTAGAGAAGGGGGATACAGAGGAGACAACTTGTTAGGGAAAAATACTTTTCTGACCAAGAAGGAAAGTTTCTCAGCCTGCAGTCTGCTTTCTTTACTTAACTGTGTGTGATTGTAAGGTTTTGTCTCATAATCTTTAAGAAATGGATCATATAGTCTCCATAGCTACCTCATTTGGGAATGGAACACTTGGCTTTTTTAATTTTAGCTATTATTTATTTTTCTTTTTTATTATTTTTCAAAAAAATACAAAATAGTGACAATTAAAAATGATACAGAATTTCATGGAAAAAATAATATGTATTTGACAGTATTAGTTGTATTGCAGAGATTTGTCCACAACTTAGTTGTTTAGGTTACTAGATATATGCATTCAAAGTTGGAAAAAGAAAAAAAATATAAGAAATGAAAAGGATAGAAAGAATAAAATAAGCATTCACTGTTCCTTTCCATAGACCAGCAGAAATCCATAGTACATTTATCTAGACCATTCTGCTTACACACAGAGATATATGTCTTCCCCCCTCTCTCCGTCTGCTGTCCTCATCTCAGTAATTGAAGGAATTACTGAGATTCAAGGAATGGAGCATTTGTGAATGCACTTAAAAAGATAATCACCTTCAGACTAGAATTTAAGTGTCACCTGGTGAGTGTAGTTGTTTTATAACTAGGCGCTTCTCATAGAATTTGGCTACATGACAGAGCCCAGACTGTTTTGTTGTCTGTAGTACAACCACTAAGTCAGTACTCAAAACTTTTGTTAACAAAAATTCCATTATTTACATTACAATATATCTCTGTGCTTAAATTCTATAAGTTTTGAAATGAATATAGTAATGTCAGAGCTCCTTAGAGGCAGTGTTGTAAAAGTCTGCTATACTTCCTCATCTACCTCTCTGTCACCAGTTCTTGTATACCACGAGTGACGTGTTTTGCCAGCATTTTTTTTATTGTGTGACTTGTCTTTTAATCATTTTAACAGAGAATAAAAGAGAGTATTTTACCAA
>NW_004528534.1:0-627 GCF_000260255.1 Octodon degus
TAATAGGACACTTTTAATCATTGGGAAACAAAATTTAATGAGAACAGGATGTTAATTGCAATTTCTAGTATCTGTCTTCCGGGAATATTAGCACTGAATTCCACCCATCTCATTTCAACCTTGGAGGCAGCTGACCACAGGCTGGAATCATGCACTCACAAAATATTTTTCCACTTAAATTATAGCTCCTGGCTCTTTTTCTCACCAAGTTTGAGGTGGACAATCACTTCTGTTACCGTGCTCATTGATGCGAAACTTTGGTGTAAATGTAATATTTCTTTTGAGGACTTCAGGCCAGAGAGATAGCTCTGCAAACTAAATGCCTGCTTAGGCAAACACAGGGACTGATGTTCAATGCCCGGTACTGCATGCTTTACTTGACCCACCCCTGGGTGCACTGAGCATACTACCAAATCTGGGCATGGTGGCTCACGTCTGTAATCCCAGCACTGGGGAGGCTGAAAACAGGAAGATCACTGCGAGTCTGAGCTGTGTAATAAGACCTTGTATCAAATGCATAATAATAATAAAAAAACTTTTCATTACTCACCAAATGTGTAAAAATATCAGAAGAGTTAGGTATAACCAACACTGGCTCATATTATAGGCTTTTACACAAGATTCTTT
>NW_004528534.1:2257-3293 GCF_000260255.1 Octodon degus
AAAAAAATGAAGTTTATCAGCTTGCCGTTTGGGACATGCACAATACATCATAAATCCGCTTCTGAAACACTTGACACAACGTATTCCTAAAACCATTGTTGATGCTTGGTAAATATTCGTCTTTCGTCATAAAATTCTTTTTCTTTACCTTTGCTGTTCAAGGAATTTTGTATTTGCCTTCTGATTCATTTTATTTCTTCTCTATCACACCTCATTTTTTTATTCTTTGTGTATTTGGTACAGGGTCTCACTATGCAGCTCAGACTCCTAGTGATCCCCCATTTTCAGCGTCCCCAGTACTGGGATTACAGGTGTGTGCAACCACGCCTGTACTCATTCGGCAGCTCAGTATGTCCCTGTGTCGGAGCTGGCATAGAATGCAAACCCTGGTGCCTGTGCTTCCAAAAGTACACCTGAATTTATTTATTTTTAATAGTTGCATTCACGCAAGTAGTTGTGTGTCACTAGGAACTGTTTTTGCAGCACAAACGTGTCCACAGGTGATGTCCATTTATTTCACCATTCAGGAATCTAGAAACTCACAAGAGGTAAAGGCAGGAGGCACAAATGTGGAGCACGTTCATGACTTTAGAAGAAAGAGGAAAGTGGAATTGGAAGGAACACATTGGACCTTCCTTTGGTGGTTCTCGAGCGAGGAAAGAGAGGACGCTGTATACATTTGTTTGTTATCATCTGTGGAAACTTCAATAAAGCTGCAATAAATTTGAGTTAATGGCAATGAAAACATAAACCTGAGAATTTGAATGGAATTGCCACAACTTTGGGGACGGTTTTAGTGGAAAACGCCACATACAGGTCATGTTCCAGAACTCTGAGTGGTGTCTACAGGCTTCCTGAGAAACACAGTCGGTTATCCCCATGCTGTGCCAGGACTTAGCTCAGGAATTTGTAAAACACTTATGAAGGCATTCAAAAGCTTGGAAATTATGCATAAGTTTGAGTCAGAAAACCCTTTTGAAGTTCGCAAAGTTGTAGGTGTTTGCCTGATGCTTTACACTGAAAAATCACAATTCTT
>NW_004528535.1:0-883 GCF_000260255.1 Octodon degus
CTTAACTAACTCTGTATGCTGATGTCTGTGATCTAAGCAACTACATCAAGAATAGCACAATGTGTAATACAAAAACCATGCTTGAATACTTGTTATCTTGGTCTTCTACATGTGTGCTGTTTCTAGTTTCATATCAATTGTTACTATAATCTCTTTAAAACAATCATTTTAAGTATAAAAAGACAAGAAAAAGATTTATTTTCTTGAAAGCAAGCAATAATATTCAATCATATGTCCAGTCTTACATAACTATATCTGTTAATCTGAGTAACAGATTTGATGATAAAAATAGATAATATATCAACCATTGTTAATCAGCTATTTTTAGTTTGAAAGTCTGTAACATATATTGTTGTATGTTACCCTGTTTCTGTCTTTGTTTGTCATTTTTGTTCTTGCTTTTGCTTTTCCTTTGTAAAATAAAATTAAATTAAACCAAAAAAAAAAAAGTCTGTGGAAAGGCACTGAATAAAAGTAAGGATAGAAATTCTACTGAAAGACAGAAAGCAGATGTGACCCCTCTGGGAGCAGAGTGCAGGAACTAGAGACAGGTCTGCCACCAGAGACCAGTTATTCAGAGAAAACATCAACATAATGAGAGGGCATTAGAAAAAAATGGGCTGGGGAGTTGGCTCAGTAGAATAAGCACTTTCCTCAAAAGCACAAGGTCCTGAGTTCAATCCCTGGTACAGAAAAAAAAAAAGGATTTGATAACTGCTAGATGATGTAAAGACTACTGTAAGATTAGGTGGAAATAGTGAAAAAATACAAAACATCCTTTTATAGGCATATTGGCATAACACTTTCAAAATTTGAGGAAAAAATAAACATACCTATAAGTAAGGCATATAGAATCCCAACCAGCCCCAAGGCAGGATGGGGG
>NW_004528535.1:1938-3047 GCF_000260255.1 Octodon degus
GAGTACAGGCTTTTGTTTTCCATATATGCAGGATAATACTCTCTGAAAATTGTGATAAATCACTTCCTCCTTTCCTATTTGTATGCATTTATTTCTGTTTCTTACTTGCTCTGGATGAAGCATTAATTTCTATCTTAAGTAGAAGTGGCTGGAATGACCCATTTGTCAGGTTCCAGATGAATGCCAGTGGAGTTGGCTCTTCCCTTTTCAGCACGATATTGGCTGTGGGTTGACCATGCAAAGCACTTCCTAGGTGAGGTCTGCTCGCTTTTGCTCTGCCTTCCACTTTTCAAGCATTGTTATGTCCTCTGGGGCAGCGCCACCATCTGTTAGCCTTGTTCCATCTGTACGTGCCCAGGTCTTTTCACGGCCCCTTCATGGTGTGATACACAGGATCAGTTGGTTGGTGCTGCAGTCGTGTCAGAGAAAACTGCTGTGGGCTTTTCTATACTATCTAAATATTATAGCTTTTACTATTATTGATCGAAAGCCACTAAATCCTTATAACTTTGCTGGAAATAGTCAATCTTTCTTCATTGTCCTAAAAAGGACTCCATTCTAGATTGTTATTTTCAGCACCTCACCATACACACAAACACATGCGTGCTCACATGGGCAAGGCCGGGTCTTGTATTTCCCAGCATGGCCTCATGCTCAAGAGATTTTCCTGCCTCAGCCTCCCTAGCATCTGGGACTCAACCACATTGGATCCTATTCTTGTCAGCAGCTAAGATGGCTTTTTCCTCCTCTTTGTGCATCCCCTGTGAGCTGGCCGCTCAACTCCAGCCAGATCATGCAAAACTCTGCTGAGGGAAGCTGATATGAAAGTGTCTGCGTGAAAAACCGTAACACTGCTTTTCCAGTCCTGGTGATGAACTCCAAAACCTAACAGCTGTATTGAGTTCATTTTCTCTTGGGTAAATTACTCCATTATTGTGCAGACCCTGTATATTTAATTAAGAATAAGATTGATGTAATTGGTTACAGAAGCTTACAGAGAACTGATTAAGGGAGGAAAACAAAAAAGAAAATTTTTCTTGTATCTCTGAACAGATGGAAAGCAGAGTAGCTTTCTGCGGAGAGTCCTCCGTCTGACCCCTAGAGGGCGC
>NW_004528536.1:0-959 GCF_000260255.1 Octodon degus
TGTTGAGCTGTAGGGGGCTCAGGTCAACAATTTCTGACATTGCCAGTCAAGCGGAAGACCCAATACTATTATGGGCTACTGGACTCTCTTAGAATATTTTGCTGAGTTAACACCTATAATATTCAAATGACGGAACTAAACAAAAAAGGGGATATAGATGAACGTCCATTTTGTATCTGTGTATTCAAAATGGTTAGGATATATAGTTACATTCTCTTAATAAATAGAGGGATTTGTTCTAATAGCCTTTGTAAATAGGATATCATGTCCGCATCTTGTACAGCAAATAACCACTAGGAAGAGAGTATGCAATGTGTTAATTATCGGAACTGTCCTACCAATTTAGTTGATCCGACGGTTGTGGGTTATTGTCAAACTATCCTACCAATTTGATTTGAAACTGTCTCCTTGCTATTTGTTTCTCAATAAAATTATGGGAAAAAAATAAAAATAAAGAGGAAACAATAAATAAAACAGAATTTCAAAACAATGACCTCTGAAAGCACAGCTTCACCAAGAGGGGCTCCCCCGTACCTCCCTCCACTGGGGCCTGGCGCTGGTGGCAGGAGGGGCTCTGAACAAGAAGCCTCAGCAGGCATCGCACAGGCTTGACCTCCCGCAGCCAGGGTAGCAAACCTCTTTCCAAACAGGCAAGGCCCACTTCCTCTGCACCTGCAGCCAGGCCCTCAGAGGCCACACAGGCACATTATGGGGCTGCAGGACACCTCCCCTTTGTTCTCTGCCTTTTCCGCATCACTCCAAGCAGCTACCCACTCTCCAACCAAAGGTGCTTTCACTCCCACTCATGTGCTTTTCTGTCTGTGCATTACTTCAGTTCTGGCATACAGGTGTAAGCTGGCATAGCAGTATAAGCTGTAAGGAAAATCATCTCAGTGCTTGTAAAAAATGTGAAGGGGGCTGGGGAGATGGCTCAGTAGAATAAGTGCTTGCCTGGCAAG
>NW_004528536.1:2319-3252 GCF_000260255.1 Octodon degus
GTGGGCTGAGCTGGCCACACACACACACTAAATAAATAAAAATAATAATAAAAAATAAAAAGGAATAAAGTTGCAATACTCCAAAAAATAAAAAATAAAAAAATAAAATGCCAAACCGGCTGGATAAATAGCAGAATAGTCTTACATTCTGGTGTGAGTTGGTAGCACGGTACCCACAAATTTCAATTCTTCTCTTTTATTAATTGTAAGCTCCTCAAAAGTAGAAACCTCACATTTTCTCCGTATACTTACAGAATGTGACACAGGGATAGGGCTCCTATATGCAGTTAATATTACTAAACTACTTTAACATAACTGCTAATACATTCCTAATTACAACAATCCATAAAGTAGATAGAGTCTAGAAGGTTCAGAGCTGCAAACTACGAGACTGCTGTTCACCAGCTAAACTCTTGGTATTTTATACAAGGGTCATCACAATCTGACCTCCATTTCTCTTCAGTATCCCCACAATCTTTCTCCTAATTGGTCCAGTTTGAATCTCTTCTTTGTGGCTATTTTGGTGGAACTGGGGATTGAACTCAGGCTCTCGCGCTTGTCAGGCAAGCGCTTATTCTATTGAGCTATCTCCCCAGCCCTGAATCTCTTCTTGCGACAGCACTGAAATGCTTATCACTGCAAGTGTGCCAAGCCATTGTCCCTCTTCCTCTTACGGTCTTTTAAACTCAGCTCAAATGCCACCTCTTCTGTGAAGACTTCCCTGATCTCTCACACAAAGCTAAGTATTCCTGCTCCTGCTGGCCTTCCTCACTAGTCCAAACAATTTCCTTCAGTTTATTTTATTTTTTTTTCTTTTCAAAGTTTTATTGGTAAACATATAGCAATGACACAGTTTCAAATCAAATCGAAAGTACAGTTTCAACAAATAACACACTGCATATATTCTTCTTAGTGGTTAATTGCTGTACAAGA
>NW_004528537.1:0-916 GCF_000260255.1 Octodon degus
CCTTGGTCTGGATGTCCCACCTTCCACAGCTGTGAGAAATAAATTTCTAGTGTGTATAGATTACCAAGTCTGAGGTACTTTGTTATAGAAACCTATATAGAACAAAGGAAGGATTTTTTTTTTCTATGTTTTAGATGATCTGAAGGTACCGTCTAGACAGTTGGCTTTATAACCAAAGACTTAGTAAGGTTGCTAACTTCTGGCCATATGAATTTCTCACAACTTTCTGAAGTATAGTGACTTCTGGATATATTCCCAGTACAGACATGATAGGCCATGATTAGTCACACTGATCTAGGAGCCTGGCATTCAGTTCCTTTTCACTTTAATATTTATCATTGAAAAATCTCCCCTAAAAGGATTATTTCTTTTTCCGAGGGAGTGATAGGTATCAAGAGAAGTAATTTCTGGGTAACTTCAGTGCTATTCAAATTATCATTGATGATTTTGCTAATGCCTCAGGCATCTTATTTCAATTATATCTTGCTAAACTGTTGTCAAACAAGAATACAAGTAAGAAGAATAAAAGTCAACCTGATGACATCTTCAAATTTTTAGCAGCAAAATGAATTTGATTTCTTTTATATCTCTTTTATGCTTAAACAAATGGATTTTGCAGTGAGCATATCTAATTGAAGGTTCTGATAGAGTGACAGATTTTGGAGAGCGTTATTTGGATACCTCATAAAAACTAAATAGTGTCAAGCATCAGATACATTGGGTGAGTCTGGTGTCTGAGTCTGGAGGGGACACTCCAAAAAAACATTGTAGAATGATTTGCCAAAGAATAGACGTCTATGTTCTCACAGATCTACAAGGTGAAAGTCCATGACCAAGGTGACAGGAAGTTCTGTCTCTGGCTACAGTGATGAGAGATTTTTCGCTGTATCTTCACATGGACTTTCTTGAGTGTGTA
>NW_004528537.1:1626-3194 GCF_000260255.1 Octodon degus
ATACACTTTGAACCATTTAATAGTTAGCTTTTCCAATTCCAACTTCACAACCTACAGTGAAGATGTAGTTTATGTAGGATTTCACACATGAAGAAACTGAGACTCAAACAGAAGATAAGTAAATGTTTATATAAATGTCCGCAGTGCATGTTCTTCCTGCTATTTGATGTAGTTTGGCATGCGATTGGTAACTTTAGCATGATTCAGCTAGACATGGATTCTTATGTGAATTTATTCTAAACATAAATTAGGAGAGGCTTCTCTCACAAAGGGAGTGCCAGGTGCTTAGACCAGCTTCGGATGTCTCTTACAAAGACATGCAAATTTCAGACACATTTTGTGCAGCCCAATGGGTTCAGGTGGATTCCCTAGAATGGTGGACAGAGAAAGTGTTGTGTGTCCATTGTATTTCTCATTGATGGCTAAGTCAGCATGGGCCTTTTGTTAGTTCACATGTGCTTTGTACATGATATCTATCAATCAAAACACAAAACATTTGAAATTATGTAATCAAAACTAAACTAAAACTAAAACTAAAACTAAAACTAAACTAAAACTAATCAAAACTAAAACTAAACTAAACTAATCAAAACTAAACTAAAACTAAATTAGACTGGTGATATAGTTTCTATGTAGAATCTCATATTAGAAGAGTAAAAATCAATCTCCTTTTTTTAATACAGGGTTTATAGTATTGTTGCATTATTTAAAAATAGAAATCATGTTCACTAGTTACATATTTTTTGTTGGTAAGTTTTTTTGAGCTGCCTTATTAGCATCTACTAGACAGTTTTTATATTTAAAAATACGTGTAAAACAAAAACCATTGTAGTATAGAAAACATCTTCTGTTTTAGTTTTGGCATATCCAAGGAACAGAATTATGAGGAAATAAAATTTGCAAATTGCATTCTACACAGTCATTCCTATTGCTGAGATGATGTTGAATCATTATATAATTGCTTCTTTATTGAAGAAAGACTACCAGGTCTACAAAGTTCTTTTATCTCCAAATGAAACAAATGCATGTATTATTATAAAAAGTTCATTTCCGTACTTTGCACTAGTCTTTAAAGAATCAATTCTCTAATATTAACCTACTTTTTTAAAAGCATTTATGTGTTCTATGAAATTTCTTAAAAACAAATTGCTTATATCACATTGAGTGATGAAATTATCTTGCATAGTGTATCTCTTCAGGTAACTCCCATTTAATCAAAATAAAATATTATGTCTTCACTCTTCACTGAATGAATCACTTGGTACAAATAAGTATTAGTGTTAGATTTGATAGCAATTGTGTCTTCGGTGGGTAAGTGCTGAATTCCATTTTCTTTTTTTAAAATTTATTTTATTTATCTTATTTATTTTCCCATAATTTTATTGATAAACAAATAGCAATGAGACAGTTTCAAATCAAATTGGTAGGACAGTTTCAGTAATTAACACATTCCATACATTCTTCCTAGTGGTTAATGCTGTACAAGATGCGGTCATGATATCCTATTTACAAACACCATTAGAACAAAGAATTCTATTCATTCAGAGAATGTAACTATATATCTATCC
>NW_004528538.1:0-1005 GCF_000260255.1 Octodon degus
AAAAAAAAATCTAAAGGAAATCATTTGTGAAGTACAAATTTAGTATTTTAAAATCTCATGTCAATCCCTTCCCTGGTCTTAAAGATTTGGTCTTTATAGTTTATCTAAGATTTTCTTCATTACATTCTAAGCTAAAGAATCCATTACTTTGACAAATAACTGTTTATTTCCTCCTATTATATGAACACTTATTAGATTCTGAAAATAGAATATAAAATAACATGGGTACAGTTACTTTCCTCACAGAGCCTGTGGGCTCATTATATACCAATGTGAAGTCTAACATTCACATACAGCATATCCTTTCCATTAGTGACTAACTTATATCTCACTATGAAATGTTACTGAAGATGTGCAACCCAATAAGGATTTTTTTGATGATGGGATAAATTAATTGATATCTGAAGAATGAAAACAATGAATTATGTCACAGTGAGAAAGGGGGATATTAGAAGTTGAGCTATCAAGTTTTGTAGTCTGTTGTTTACAAGGGAAGAGATTTAATATAGGACACATAATTTATAGGATTATTTTACAATATTAACACAGAAAGTCAAAAGCAGTAGAGTGCAAGAGATCTGTCTTTGCATTAGTGACTCAAAGAATCCAGCTGAGGGACTTGATATCATGACAATGTCCTACATGAGTCCAGCTGAAGGTGTAAAACCTGTGGCAGTGTCTTCAAGAAGTCCAGCTATTGACCTAGAACACACAGCAAAGTCTCTTGCAAGTCCTTATCAAGAATGTGCATCAGGAAGAAGCAATGGTCAGTGATGGAAGCTAGAAACTTTGCACCAGTGTGATGAAGCATCTTTGTCAGAAGCCGAAGGGATCTATCCTAGAGCTAGGAAACAACACTCAAGGTGAACACGACAACTCTCTTCCAAAAAGAACCATAGCTACTTGCCATCACAAACTTCTCCAGGAAAATGAACAGCATTCAATCTTTTCCTCCAGTTTTCTTTTTATGCCAATGGTAACAATCTTTAAGTGGGCCTTCCACAC
>NW_004528538.1:2080-3285 GCF_000260255.1 Octodon degus
GTGAGTTATTTCTTCTTCAATGATTAATTGAAGCTTTTGACTAATTTTTTAGTTTGAAAATATTCTATCAAAGTGTTATAGTTTTCCCTTCCTTCCTCATAAAACAAGTTGTATGATTTCTTACAATAGAGAAGTTGTGTTTTAGACAGCAAATGTGCAATTTTTTTGTTTTTGTTTTGTATTTTAAGAAAGTGTCTACAGAGTGTTCAGAGTCTTACTACTAGATTGGATTCATAGTGATCCACCTGTTTACAGCCTCCCAAGAGCTAGAATTACAGGCATGCAACACCATGCCCAGGTTCAATCACTATTTCAGTGTGCCCTGGTAGCGGGGCTGGCACAGCAGGCCTGGTGATCAAACCTCTGGTCCTTGTCCCTGCTTGCAGGTACTTTAATCTGCTGAGCTATTTCACCAGCCCCAAATATGTAATTTTTGTCTGTATATATTTTATGTTTATATGGCGCTGATAAAGCCTGTTCTGCACAAATATCATAGAAATATTCTGCATCTTCCAAATGTAGTATTCATATTCACTCATATATTTGAATCTTTGATCATCTTAAATTTATTTTATGTGTTAAGGTGAGATATAGATCTAACTTCAGAATACATTTTCTTGATAAAAAATTTAGTCAATCAAATCTCCTACATACTGTAGGTCAAAATCAACCCCTTGAAATTATGCCTTAACTTCAAGTATTTAATGAGGAGTGGTCAAGGTTGGTACCTGATACCAAAAGCCATCTCTCTACCTTAGCTGTAGACAGACAATAATCAGACATCCATTTATCCCATATAATTTATAATCAACTGTAAGTTCTCTTAGGTCTTAATTTTCAAATTACCCATGATAGCACTCACTGCATAGCAGTGATTAAAATATTTGTTGACTTAAATGAAGAAGAAAATAAAGAAAAGAATTTAGAGGATAACACTGTATTTTTATAGTTAACCTAATAAAATAAGATATCCTTCATATTTAAACTAAGTAAAAATCATAAAAGAACAGCACAGTAAAGATATATTACAGGCTTAGTGTTTCCACAATCATGATATTATTGCTGGTAATTAGAAAATAAGTACTTTTATTATTTTAAGTATTCAATGGAAGCAAGAAATCCTCTATCATTAAATAGGTAATTTTAATAGTTTTTTTGGAAGGAGATATTTGCATGTATGAAATAAGTTAACCACCTTATAAACA
>NW_004528539.1:0-1081 GCF_000260255.1 Octodon degus
AAAAATAAAGTCCATGGACAACCACAACAAGGAAAGAAGAGCTTATTGTGAAGTCCACGCAGTACTGGCAGCTGAGAAAACCACACTTGGTAGGAGGCTGTCTAGAGTGAGGGCCTCCAATGTGAGGCACTCATGATGTTTATGCTGAAGTAGAGGTCTGTGGTGAAATGTATTTCCAAAATGAGAAATTGAATGCCTTTCTGGTGCATCTTATACTAATTGCCTACAAAATCTGAAGTGTAAGCACTGTAACGTTTATAGTTCTTTATGTTCAACGCAGAGTGTTGTCTTATCAGTGTGTAGGGAAAAAATACTTGTGCTGTTTAAGAATTTAAACTTATTCAGTTGAGTCTCGGTTTTCTTTTTGACTGCGAGAATTCACTCCCAAAACACCTGAAAATTGGAAAATATGCCTGGCTTAGCAGCCACAATTGAGACCTCCATGTGTGGGACTGAGAGTGAGCAGCTAGAAGTGAGAATCCTGCTGGCTGAGCTCTAGGGCAGCCCCCCTCTGGTCTCGGGTAGCCCACGTCCAGCTGGGCCCCAGGCCAGGCAGCGCGGCTCCCCGTGGCGGTTGCGCTCTCCTCCAGCACTGAGCTGTGGGCAGAGCGACCTAGTACCAGGGACATGTGGGCTACCGGAGATTAGCCCGCCCTCTTGTGGATCGAGTAGTACGGGTGGGTGCGGAACCTGGTGCTGAACCCTCCCTTGGGGACTTGTTCCTGGGTCAGGATTTCTAAGTAGCAGTGCTCCTAGTTGACTGTGTTCTCTTGAATGTCAGCCTCTGACAAAGTAATTTTAAAAAGATCAAAACAAAGCAATCCTGTGAAACATATACATGATATTTTGGCCACAAATACATTATGGTGTGGTAATAAACTAACTGCATAAGAGTGTGCAGAGGAAAGTGTCTTCTCATTGTGAAATCGGTGAGAAAATCAGGGCAGACTTTGGTGCGGGAAATGAAGCTCTTATTCTAGACAGTTCTTCATACAGCATATTGGGTTTATTGAAACATTTGATATCATTGTGGTAAATTCCTTTTTATTTTTATAATTTATTTATGTATTTATTTTTTATA